>NW_027069578.1:1445954-1461526 GCF_002906115.3 Quercus suber
TTTTTTTTTTTTTTTTGTTGATAATTTTCAATATTATTAAATGAAAATCAAACTAAAATAAGGGAATAAAAGCCAACTTCAAAAACTATCCTTGAAACATATTGAAGACTGAGATTATTGAAACAAAACGACTGAAAATTAGAAAGTAAGAGTTTAGCAATAGCGTGAGCTGCTATGTTACATTCTCTCTAAAAAGACTCTCTAAGACTAAAAATGCTACTAATGATGTTACTAATGCACTAATTTTGGGTATGAGGATGATAAAGGATCAAAACAATTTTTCGTGTCTCCCTCAATGATAATATGGGGCCATTTTTCATCCTTAGCAAGCTAGATAGCCCAAAGAATGGCCGTTGCTTCTTGCTCATATCTTCCAGACTTCACTTCTGTAGTCTCTAGTAACGGCAGCAATTGCATTGCTATTCTTGGTTATGGCAGTATCAACATTGTTGCATGAGAGTGCGCCCCTGATGGTGCTTACTGAGGAGAACTTTGCAAGACTTTGATGTATGTGTTTGATGAAGGCATGAATATCCACTATCCCACCATGGTGCAATATATGATTCTTACCCATCAAATTTCATCAAGGATTATAGCCATATTAAGAGTAATAAGCCATTAGTCCTTCAAGGGGCATGGAGCTTTTGGCGGGTCAATGAGCAATTTGATGATGTCTTCACTTGTAAAGAAAGGATGATCATCAGGTATGAATCCCAACAACAAGAATGCACAAAGCTTTGGTTGATGGACATTTAAGGAATAGATGGACTATGATTCGGCTTCTTGGTGGCACAGGGCACACAAAAGATTATGAATGGGTATTTTCCTTTTAAGGTTTTAATGGTAGGATATGTGCGTTTTGCGCGTGTAATAATTTTTTTTTTTTTTTTTTTGGTTTAGTGTTATAATGTTTAAAAGTAATATATTGTATTTTTTTTTTTTTAAGAAAGGTAAGGTAACATAGAATAATGTTTAAAAATGAGATAAAGATAATGTTCTAAGTTTTAGGCAGAATGAAGAAGATAAAAGAAAAAGCCTAAAACATAATTGAAGTATTTGAATTCAAATAGAAAACAATTACAGATAGGAATCAGACATTTGAATATAAGATAAAAATGGGTAGTTTTTACGTGAGGTAGTGGATTTGTTTTGGAAGAAGAAATTTTGTATTTTTTTTTAATAAACGTATTTGAATTTAAATAGACAACAAATACATATAGGTAACAAACATTTGAATACAAATGAGAATAACGGTTTTTTTCCCCCTTTTGTACATGAGATAGTATTACTCTTTTAACATTTTTTGTTTTTTGTAGGAAAAAAAAAATTAAACTAAAGGGTATTTTATTTTAGAATTTGTATGAGAATATTTTGGTAAGTTAAAAATTGAAAATGAAACAGAGGAATCTTCTTATTAGTAGTATAGATAAGTTAGAAGGAAGAGGCCCCCCAAAGCCTGGCCTAAGAAATTCACCACTAACTTTGAGATTTGAGTGAAAAATGAACTCACCACTTAGTTGTAGGTCCAAAGACCATTTTTGAATGCACTGTTTGATTATAAATGGCAAAACCAATTTCTGGTAGTTGAGGGGCTTTGGTCTTGGGTGGTTGAGTTTTTCAACCTTCAATGGTTTGGATATTGATGGTGGCTATAAATGGTTAAATCTGGGGTGTTGATAGTTGTGTGAAGTTGCAAGGAAAATAGATAAAAAGAGAAGAATATGAAAGAAAATTGAGTCTGTGTGATTATTATTTAGTTTTAGATTGTTGTGTTGTTGGGAATAGTGTTTGGAAGATAAGAAAAGTTTTTAAGAATACAGAAGAAAATAAAAGAAATTAAGGATTGTTATAAAAAATGATATATATTTTTTTTCTTTCAATTAATCTTTTCGTTTTTTTTTTGACATGGATTTTTTAATTAAATGCTGCTTTTTAAATATTTAAATATTTAACTTTATATTATTATATTATCTATGTGTACCAACAAGCAAACCATTTGCCAAATAAGTATTTTTCATTAGTAATAAATTAACAATAGGGACTAAATTGACTACAACTTAAAACTAACAGGGATCAAATTTACTGCTACTAAAATGTAAAAACTAAATTGACCGTGACCCCAAAATATAAGAACCAAAATGGTGTTTTCGCAAGCAAGAGATTTTTATTTTTTTATTTTTTTTTAATTAAGATAGTGGAGACCTTAACATTTAATACGAAAGTATTGAGACTATTCTTTCTCTCTCTCTATCGGGATGTTTTTTAGTTAAGATTTAGGTAGTGGAAATCATTAACATTTTGTTTGTGTTCACTGGAGAAGTCTCTGTTATTGGTGTTGCTGTCTGTATCATTTAACATTTAAAGTTAAAATATCAATGAGGTATCAAAAAAAGAAAGGTTTAAATATCAATGAGATGTTTAAGATAAATATTGGAGTACTCTCTCTCTCTCTCTCTCAAAGGAACTTAAAAATATCACACATTTTTGTGGTGCTTTGGCTTTAAAATATTAAATATCCTAGAAATCATCCATAGTCGTCTCGTATATTATGAGGCGTCACTTTTATATTGTGAAGTTGCGTATAATTTGCATTTTCATATGGACCACAAACATTAGATTCATTCCTTCCCAATTTAATTTGCAAATATCATGCTTGTCTTCTCAAAAATGCAAAGCATTGTTCTCTCGGAATTGGACAGGTCATGGACCCATAATGTGATTATTCTGCAACTAACATATCTATTTTATATGTTGTGTCTAAACCATACAAGATCATAGTAAGATTAGAGCTTATTAAATCATTGAATAAAAATATTATAGCTTATTTAGATACGTGTAAAAATTCTCATAGTATCTTGGAAAAAAAAAATCTCATACTAATTTGCATGCAAATGTGATATCCAAACAAAACCATGGCCTTTCAATAACTTTGGCGTTATATCAAAGTCCCTTTTAAATTTTTTCTTCTTCGGCTTCATTCGAAGTGAAAGTCTTTAATGTCACTGTCCCGACAAAAATCAGCCACAACTTGCTGATGAGCTACTGAGTTGTGAATTACATTTGATAACAATATTGTGATGGTGAAATCTCATGGAAACCTAAAAGAGTTTCACAGTACATGTACAGATTTAATCTGTTCTAACCTGTGCACAACTACATGATAATCAGATTCAGCAAAAACACTACATGTTAGTCAAAGTTAGCTGCCTGGTTGTTGCTTCAGTTGCTGCATTTTCATTTTCACTGATAAACATAGGATCGTCCATGAAGCAAAACACTGTAATTGAACTTTCAGGTGCTTATAGAGTTTTATTTGTCAATTGCATAATGATTTTTTTCTTATGCTTCTTTACTGCTTCCCCAAAATAGTGGCTTATTATTTCAATGATGCATTAATGAACTCAGAAGCCCATGAATCGGACCTCAAACAGCAACAGATTGAAGAAAAGGAGGAAGAGAAACTTGAATATTCCATGGTTTTAGTTTACTCTCTCTCTCTCTCTCTCTGTGGAACACACACACACACACACACAAAAGTAGTTAACTAGTTAAATTTTAAGAATTTAACAACAAATTTTACATTTTGCAGGATGAAGAGGAGGAAGAGAATAAAATGGTCATAAATAAAATGAAACAAGACTTGAAGGCAAGGAAAAGAGGATCTGGGGATTTTAAGCTTCTGATACCTGACAAGGAATTGAGCATTGTGATTGAGAAAGGGCTGTTGCAGAGTCTAGAGAAGGAACTGGAGCAAAGGAAAGCGATCCTTGAAAGGAAACTGTTTGAATATTATGGTCTTAAAGAACGGCAATCATACATTGGCCAGTTGCAAAGGCAATTAGAGGACAAAACCGCAGAGATTAACATGCAAAAGATGGCTGTTGATTCATTGCAGGATGAGAGAAAGACGCTTCATGAAGAAATCAAACGGGGTTTAGTGGCAGAGAAGCAGCTAGAAATGGCAAAGAAGATGTTAAAGGGATTGCAAGAGAAGATGGATGCCAGTGCAAGCAATGTAAAGGGAAGGTTGATTGTGCTCCAAGAGCAAGTTTCCGGCTTTCAAAGTGGTGAAATCTCTTTTAGAGATACCATTGTTGAGAAGGAGCTTGAAGATGTTAAAGATGTTGAGCTAGAAATTGCTGAAATGCAGAGGAGGAAAAGAGAGCTTGAGTTAGAAAAGAGGGAATTAGCAGTTAAGTTGATTGCTGCTAAAGAAAGAATAGCAGCTCTTTCCAACATGAAAGAGGTAGATACAATTTAAATCTTGCATTTTATTTAGTTAGTCTGCATATGAGATTCATGCCCTTTACTATCAGATACAGTACATAAATGTATGTGTACAAAATTCTTATGTTTAAGAACCACTTTAATTATCTGAATTTTAAAGAAATTCCATTTTTATGCATGATTTTTGCATAAAGCAGTAACAGCAATATGCTTTTGCGTATGTAATTCTAATCATATTTCAATGCTTCACATGATATCACAAGTTGGAATGTACCTAAATTATCACAGCATTTTTTTTTTCTGTATATACTGGAATGGAAGGGGCTACCTGTATCTTGCCTCAAACCATCTCAGAAATATTTATAGCAAATTATACTTGAATTTTAGCCAAATATTGCTCCCCAGTTTAATCTGAATTCATAACAAATCCTGCATCCCGGAAGACTGAGAATTGGAAAAACCTTCAGAATTCTTCTAGAGTAATAAATTACTAATGCTTTCCTTTTGTGCTGTTGCAGAGTAAGATAATGGCCGGAGTCAAAGAGGAAGTAATTACTTTAAGACATGCCAATAAAGAACTTCAAGAACGAGTTGAAAGATTGCAAAGTGACAGATTTGATATGGTTGAAGAACTTGTGTATCAACGCTGGATCCGCACTTGCTTAAGGCTTGAAATTCAAAATCAAGAAAACCAATTGGGAAAGACCTCAAAATGTGATTCCAGAAAGGATTCAAGCAAAAAGTCTCTTGAGAAAACTAAACCTGTGATGTCTGATCCCGGATTTGGCAGCATTTTTTCCAGCTCCTCAACTGAAAGTGATAAAATGGACAGTACCACAATTGATAGCTCTTCAAGTTGCCAAAGAAGCAGTGCTAAGAGACTCGGTGTAATTCATAACATCAAGAGGTGTGGAAGAATCAAGGATGATTCAAGCACAGTTCTATCACATCCACAGGCTAGGTCCTCTAGAGGGAATTCTTTGAGCTCTGGCCTATTTTGCAGGTTTTCCTTGTCAATAATTCAATCAAACACACCAATGCAAAGGACAAAATGTATCACTCCAGTCAGCAGCTTATCTGAGAAAATAGAACTGCATGACTCAAATAAATCACTCGAAAGACCAACTTTTCAGCGTGCAAGGAGAGTTTCATTTAATGATTCTGTTAAATCAGTGGAATCAACATATCGAAGTACACCAAAATCAGTTGAAGAAATTTTAGATGAAAGGAAATTAGTGCTGCAAGGTTTGGCCACAGCTCAAATATGAACTCAGGCCCCATTTGTAGCAATAAACTTGAGGGGGTGAAACATGAGCCTTCATCAGCAACCCTTACAATTGTCAAGGATGGCCATTCAAGTGGTACAACTGAAGAACTTAATAACAATGATCGCATCAATTTGCTCGAAGGGAGAAGGACTGAAATTGCTCCTGGAGACAAGCTGCATTCAATGATGTCCGAAGTGCCTCCTCTTGATAACCGAGATAGGAGCCATGCACTAGTAAATATTGTTGCTGCTCTCTTCTTTGTCTTTGTGCTATTTCGATTATCTTTCTGCTAGAAAGTACTCAGCTTAACTTTTTTTTTGTTTAATCAAGTATCTGTTAACTTGTGTGGCACTAAAACAAATCCATTTTATGATGTCATGCAAAGTTTATACTTTATAGTAACAGATTTGAGAAAGAAAGGGTTCTGTAAAGTTCACTTTCGAACTAAAATTTTTTTTCATTTTTCATAGACTAATTTGGGGATGACAAAAATGTCCTGTCTTGTCCCATTCTGCCCTGTGCTAGTTTCCCCCCTGCTCTAAAGAGATGATGAGAGTCATCTTGTCCTGCCCCGAATATATATATATATATATATGAGAGATGAATTCAAGTTACACATTTTTTAAACCGTTGGATTTAAGTAAATCTAATGGTAAAAAAGACCCTCATTAATGCTAATATTCTAATTCATCTCATTTAGTATCCCCTATTTAATACATTCCATACTTATTTCTGAACTCAAAAAAATTTATAACACAACTATTGCTTTTAGTTGTTCTCTATCTCTACGTTTCTCTCTCTAGAACACTCTTCTCTGGATTTGTTTTTATTCTTTAAGAAAGTGTTTCTCCTTCTCTTTTGTTTTTGTTTGTAAATTTAAGTTCCTTATGTTATTATTTTGTGTAAATTAATTTGTAAACTATGTGCTGATGATGACAAACAATTGGACATGATCCGCTGCAACAACATTAGATGTTGTAGCTATGAAGATCAACTAATTTACCCTTTTGTTTCTGAGGCAGAAAGTTCGAAATAAGCCATTGGTCATTGTAATGGCCCTTTAAAAATCAAATTTATCCTCAAAATCAGAGTTTTTTATATTCGTTTTTAACTTTTGTTTTTTGTTGGTAGAGTACTTCCTTATGTTTATCTATTTTTTAACTTTTGTAACAATCTACTAATGATGATAAACATTTGGGCATGAGATGCCACAAAAGAGAGAGTGTTCTAGAGAGAGAAATGTAGAGATAGAGAACAACTAAAAGCAAAAGTTGTGTTATAAATTTTTTTGGGTTTAAAAATAAATATGGAATATATTAAATAAGAGATAACAAATGAGATGAATTAGAATATTAACATTAATGAAGGTTTTTTTTAAAGGTTGGATTTACTTAAATCAATAGTTTAAAAAAAGTGTAACTGTTTATGTTGAACCTCTCTCTCTCTCTCTCTCTCTCTCTCTCTCTCTCTCTCTCTCTCTCTCTCTCTCTCTCTCTCTCTCTCTCTCTCTCTCTCTCTCTCTCTATATATATATATAGATATATAATGGACCAAATAACATGTTTAAGCTAAGGGAAGGATGCTAAGTAGAGCATGTAATCACCAACAAATGCCTATCCCATAAACCATTGTATATGTAAATTTCACATTGATTTGAAATAGAAGTTTTTCTTTTAATTGATAAGAGTAGTTTTATAAAGATTCTTGTGTGAACCTGGGTATGAATGAAGCTCCTCTCCACTTATTCTAAGGGGGGAAAACAACAGAGTAGCATCAATTCAGGAAAAACCAAAAGTAACATCATATTTATTCGAAAAGTCGTAGATCAGATCAAAGATGAACATGAATCACAAAGCATTGAAATTTGCTAGTCGATAACATGATGCAGGGAAATCCCTTTGGATGGGGATATCTAGATAGTGTGATCCCACACATGCACCCGAGGCATAAGCTGCAAGCATATGCGTGTGACCTCAAAAGTAGATTTAGTGCGTTGATCCATTTATGTGATTGCTCCTACTTGCATCAACCAGAGATGCTGGGTCTCATTATGACACGCACGAAGGAAGAAGTTCTCGGTATGTTTCAGTGCAATGTACACAGAATGCTATTGGTGCACGCCGCATACACTAACTCAGGAATTTGCTGGTGTGCGCTGCAGAGTTTCTAACGCAAAGTTATGTCGGATTTTCACAGTGAAGATAAGGCAAATTTCATTGTGGAAGTGCAGTAACAATCATATTGTGTGCAATGACACATAAATTGTGCCTAATTTCCGACATAAAATTAAATAAGGCAAAATATAATGCTGCTAAAATTCCACCGTGAAAATACAACCAGAATTTTTTAAAGTTTGAGTAGAGGCCACTCAATGCCACTCTTTCTTTTCAAAAATGATCATATCTAAAATCTAAACAATGTTTTTTCCAAAAATTTTAAGCACATACTTTGGTAAACCCATCCGTGTCACCTACTTTTTTTTTAATTCTTTGTACATACACATGACAGTGATACACTTCATACTTGAATTTGAAAAAGAAAAAATCTTTTAATCTATTTTTATTGATTAGCCACCAAGATTCAAATAAAATGAGGTATTTTCATGAGATGGACGCAGTGTGGTGCGTAGTACTTTTCCCAATCATCCAAACTCAGTTTTTTGTTTTAGACATTAATTTGTGTTAGGAACCTGGTTTAGGGTTAGGATCCGGCTTTTTGATGTCTAAAGTCGGTTCTTGGATTAGAAGGGTTAGAATTTAGGTGTTGCAGCCCAAAGGGTTTGGATTTGGCTTGGGTTAAGGTGATTTTTGTGTTTGTTGATGGTTCTAAGGTTTTAGTTGGGTAGAGTTTGTTTGGAGCTCTAATGGTTATATGAAGCTTTGATGGTTGTATGAGTTGTGACTTGCTTCGAGGAGTCACCATGTCCAAAACACACACACACACACACACACACACACACCACTTCAAGGGTCTCTACTCCCAAGAGAAAGACTAGAGAGAGAATAAACTAAGCAACAAAAGGTTTTTTCTTCATTATGCCAAATTATGAGTACATGGTTCTATTAATACCACTCTTGCCTTATTCCTATTGGCTACGCATGGTTTTTTTTTTTTTTTTTTTTTTTTTTTTTTTTAAGATAAAACTCTACTCGAACCTAATCTAAGTATATGTTTGTAAAATTCCCTCATGGATATTTGAATCCTAGCCCTTGGCCCCTCACCCCAACAATATTGGGCATATATATGCTTTAACGAATATGTACATGTGATTAACGCGTTCTTATGTTCACTAACCCTAATTAAGTATAACTAACTCTTGAACAAACTAAAATACGTGTGCTTTAATCAATCTTACAATTGTAATGAGCTCAATTCTAACCAATCAAAATCCCCCCCCCACCCCCAATATATGGCAGTTAGGATGGGCTTCACCTAAAATTGGGAGTTATTGGAAGTTGGAACATGAAGTGTCGATTGGCACTTTAAGGTGGGATTGGACTACTAATTGGAGCACTCAATGTGTTGATAGGAAATCCATTTTGGTTTTGGTTTTCTTCTTGTTTCAGCTTCTATTAATTTCCTAACATTTTGATCCTACTTTAATTATATTTTTAAATATGGGCTTGGTTTGATTTTGGCCCCTCAATTTTAAAACGTTCAATTTTGATATTTAGTTATTTTTTTAAATGTTATAATATAGTATACAATCATTTATCTATTGTGTGCATATGACTCTCAAAGAATGCAACATAGATATGATTGTTCACAAAATGTACAAAAAAACCCATTACATCTGATGAGGCATTTTGCATTTAGATTTTTCAACTTGCTACAGTATCATGCATATTTGCACAAGACTATAGCATTATCTAAAAGTTTTTTTTTTTTTTTTTTAATTCTATCTATTTGCACCAAGCGAATCAAGAAAACCTCTCTCTCTCTCTCTCTCTCTCTCTGCCAAATCGTTAGAACCAACCACTATCGGCGATACAAATCTGTGGTAGTTGTGGGTCCCTTCTCCCTTTTGCACTCTCTTTCTATCTGAAAGGTCTCTCTCATCAAATTTGTGGTGATTGTGAGTCGTTGGATTTGGGCAGTGTGGGTCACATATGGGTGGGTGTGATTAGTTGTGGGTTGTCGGGTGGGTGTTGTCGGGCTTATGGGTGATTGGGGTGGGTCACTAGTGGTAGTCCATAAGTTTTTTTTTTTTTTTTTTTTTAGATTTAGGTAGGGGTGGAGCTAGAAATTTGTGTTTGGGAGGGGCGATGTAAAACTATCGTATTAATTCTGAGCCAAATGATAAGTGGGTTTTGTTGATGGTGAGTACTAGAGAAAAGCGGTGGATTTACGAAGGAGAAGGATTGAGAGTGTTAGAAAATGATGAGTGTAAAAAAATAAAAAATTAAAAAAGAGAAGAAGAAGAAGAAGAAGAAGAAGAAGAAGAAGGACGAAAAAGTTAGAGAGGGGCTGTAAAATAAAAATAAAAAGAATATGAGATGCGAAAGTTACAAAGAGTGCATTGTGAAAGAGGGAAAAAAAGATGAAGTAGAGAAAGAGAAGAAATTGTATTGAGAATTGAGAAAATGAAAAATAATATTTTCAACAAAAAAATAATAATGATGTACCACACACTTTTCTACAATTGTCCTGTGTGGCAAACTATGATTGGCTATCTGTTCCCACAAATGTTATATTTGACAAATTGTAATTGACTATCTATTACTATCACATAGATCACCATTTTTTATCTACCGTTCACAGTCTATCACGTACGACAATTGTGATAAAATGTGTGTAAAAATGTGTGGTACTAGTTTTATTGAGAAAAAAGAAAAGAATAAAATATATATATATATATATATAAAAAGTGGAGCTACAAAGGGGCAAACATTCACATGGAAGGAAGATTTGTTTATAAATGTCATTACACTTTTTCTTTTTACAAAAATGCCTCTCTTGTTTTCTTGGAAACAAAGATATGAGATATTGAGGAATGGAAAAGGATAAAACAAGTGCAAAGTTGGGATTTTGGGAGCCAAATTTGGCTAACATGTTGGATGTTGAGGGGGGGGGGGAGGGGGTGTGAGGTGGAAGCTTTGTTCTTGGAGTGGTCAGCTCCTTAAAAAATTGAGTGGGTTCTATTTTTATCTATTGTTGGATTTTTTTTTTTTGGCCCCCTAACTCACTACATGGCTACGCCCTTTGATTTGAGTTTTTCGATTTAGTTTTGATAATCGTTAATGACTATGATTGTTGATGACAGCTATTGCTAGGTCTAGGATCGGTTTAGTGTTGGGTTTTGGACTTGGTAGTAGAGGTGGCGGCAGATTTAGACATGAGTGGTGGTGTTTTGAGTTTTGTTGCATTTGTTGGTGTGGGTAAAAATTAAATTATTGTAATGTGATGTAATCTAAAATAAAGAATGAGATGTAAAAAAAGTTATTGTGTAAAATAAATAAAGTGGTTTTTAGTGAGATAAAATGCAATGGATTGGAATGATCTAAGTTAATTAACTCTTTTTCACGTGAAGATTATTATTTGATTTTGAATTGATATAATTTTGATAGGGACACTCTAATGGGAATTGATAAGTTTACTATTTGAGTAATACTAATGCCACATAAAATGGCACAATTTGTGCTATAACTCATGCACATGGCAAGTTATGAGTGGTAAGAATATGCTCACAATTAGGAGAAATTATAAGGTCTATATAATGAACAAGTGACGTGGTCCACTATTCTACTAAAAGACTCACACCTGTTCAAAATTGTTGAGTTAGAAATTTTTTTTAAACAAAAACTTATTACTGATTTAGTAATTTTAAACAAGTAGAGGTTTTTTAGTAGAATAATGGACAAGTGATGTAGTCCACCAGAAGACTGTATAATTTCTCCACAATTAAACTTACTATTACATTTTTACTATTCACAACATCTTTACTATTCACCATATGTGAGTTATGGCACAAATAGTGCCATTTTATGTGGTCAGAGCGTTACTCTTACTATTCAAAGCAATTCTTACCGCAAAAGAAAAAGTCAGTCCTCCACACTCACATCTAGGACTTGTCAAAACTCCCATACCCTCCACGTGTTCCCTTGCATGTCTCTAAAAATAGAACTCTCCAAACACGTGCCAGTCATCTCCACCCCTTCTTTAACCCCTCTCTCTCCCTCTTTCTCAAAGCCTCTCCGTTTCTCACACTCTCATTGTCTCTCTCTCACAATACCTCTAGTACTCAACCATGGCTGATCGTCCCCACCAAAACTCAGCCGAAACCCTCAGCACTAGAGCCCCAAGATCCTCCCACCAAAACCATTCCATGACCTTCTCCAACTCCACCACCTCTGCATTCCTACGTAATCTCAAAGACCATGCACCAAACTCCTCCCAAGTCGTTGGCCTCCTAACCCTCCTCATCTCCGGCTCCATCCTGTTCCTCCTCGCTGGCCTCACCGTCACCGCCACTGTCCTCGGCTTCATCTTCTTCACCCCATTAATCCTTTTCACGAGCCCCATATGGTTCCCCATTGGGGCATTCCTCTTTGTTGTAACTGCAGGGTTCGTGTCCCTGTGTGGCTTTGGTGTTGCCCTTGTGGCCGGTCTGTCATGGATATACCGCTACTTCCGTGGGATGCAACCGCCCGGTTCGGAAAGGTTCGACTACGCGAGGAGCCGGATTTATGACACTGCGTCTCATGTGAAGGACTATGCAACTCAGTACGGTGGGTACTTGCAGAGTAAAGTGAAGGATGCGGCTCCTGGAGCTTGAGCTTGAGCGGCTTGGAAGATTTCTGGACCGAACTAGACCGGGTTTTCTTGTTTTCTTGCATGGGTTTTTTAATTTCTTTCTTTAAATTCCCTTTTGTGTTTTGCAGTGAGATTTTCTTTGAAAGTATGGAACTTTGGGTTTATCAATGTCAAAATGTTTGATGTTTTCGATTTTAATGCAAATGAAGGAGAGTTGATGGTGGGCCAGGATAAGAGACATTAAGATTTGTCTTAGAGCAATGGTTATTACTTATTACTCACACCCTAGCCACACTTGTTTTAAAATGAATTTATGATTTTGTTTTAAAAGAAGCATATGTATACGGTGTGTGCATCTTTTAGTTTTTTTTTTTGGATGGGATGTGCATCTTTTAGTTGTGGGATGACTTTTATAATATAATAATATGGTAGTATTATGGATGTGTGTACAATATGTGTACAGTTGTGTGTTAGTCTTTATGTGTAAGAATTATTTCCCTTTAATTTTTTTAAGAGGTTCTAAAATCCAAACCAATCCATGAAAAAAGTAATCTAACTATAATCAAAGATTTGTAACGTGTGGGGGTGTTTAACTATTGGTCCGAATTAGATTTTACAAACAATTGGTTCTTTTTCTAAGGATTCATTCTCTTTCGAATTCCTTGTCAAAATGAAATTCTCAAAATGATTCAGTATCTTTTGAATCGGGAATAGTGAGTTAGGGTTCAAATTTCCATCTCCCTCAAAAAAAACAAACACTATTACAATATTCTTATAGCTTTAAGAGACTGATGAATTAAATAGTAAAATATTGTTAACGTGCGACTTCATGGAAAGGTAAGTTTGGTATATATATTAAGGGTTAAGTGCAAAACTGTATTCCTCAGGAATTGAAGGATTGTTAAGCTGACCTTGACATCTTCCAAGTTATTGTTTTACTCTCTTTCTTATTCTATTACTATTAAAATATATATGCTTGTAACAGCCTTACATCAACGTTTAGGTTTTTTTAAATTTATTTCTTGTATATTTTATATAAGATACAAAATTTTACTGGTAAATATATTACTGGTAAGAATTTTAAGAAAATTCTTAGGTAATTTGGGCATGGATAAAGAACTCCTCCATGAATTTAATAAGTAAACCTCACTTTGAATGTAAGAGGATAAAACACTATTTTCCGTATTCTAAGAGTGTCTAAGAATTACTTATATTTGTATAGGCAGAAAGATTCTTTTTTCAATTAACCCCACTTGGGGTTCAATCCCTCCTTTACACCAAAAACCAATGAGAAGTGTTGCATCTACAATATTTTTACAACATTTTCATAACAAATCATAGGTGCTAAGTTATTATTGGTTCTAATTTGAATCCACTACTGAAATTATTTTTCAACCCACCATTAACCGCCAATAATAATTTGTCACTTAAAATTTGTTGTAAAAATATTGTAAAAATGTTATGAACATAGTATTTTTCAAAATGAATTGGTGTCTTAGTATGATAATAAAGCGCAATTATCAGAAATTGATCCATAGATTGAAACTATCTTAAAAAAAAAAATCTCTATTAACCAATTGTTAAGATATATGTTAGTAAACCTCTAAACTAAAATAAATTTAATTTATTCTTACAATTCATTGAAATATCATAACATAAAAGATCTGTCATTTTCATCCTTAGTTACAAATTTAAGTAGCTGAGTTGAGAGAAATTCATACGGTCCCTCCAATCACTCCAACTTTCTACGTACTACACATTATACTTTAGTTAATACGTACAAGTTTCTGATTATGACCATTCTAACCTATGCATCGTGACATTAAAATTCCACTACTAGCTACTATACTCTTTTGGGAGATAGTATGACGTAAATGTCAGGCTTGTTCTTTGAGAAATTTTCTTTTAAAAAAAAAATTAAAAATTAAAAGAACTGCTTATGATAGGATCTCCGAAAGGGGCAACTTTCAATAATGGGATGCTTTATGAGCATCTAGACATCTTGAAAGCTACGCATTTAGATGTTCTAAGAGTTCTTTCTTTTCTTTTCTTTTTTCTTTTTGGAATAATCATCGGAAAAACTAATAATCTTCACTCTGGTAACTATTAAATTATAAATAATTTAAAAAAAAAAAAAGAGATGAGGGATTTAAATCATAAACATCCCTATTAGAAACATCCGAAAATGTCAATTGAGTTATAAATTTTTTTACTAATTAGGTGCCATTGAATTCAACGGCAATTTATAAAAAATAAAATAAAAACAAAAACTAGAAAGCTTTTTTCCTTTAGGGATAATTACAGTAAACCCACTTGAGGTTTGACCTGTTTGTTCTTTGCCTACCTGTAGTTTAAAACTTTACACTTTACCCTCCTGAGATTAGTTTTATTAACCCTCCATAACACACCTCTCCGTTTGCCGTTAGAAAAACACATTTTTAGGCTAAAACAAATACAACAAGAATAAAAAAGTTAGGGTTTTTCATTGCTCATGAACTTCAATGAGAATAAAGTGGAGGAACAACACACCAACCAAATGACTCAATGAAATTATTTTTAATCTATAACAATGTCAACAAATTCACAACAGGCCAACTATCGCAACAGGCCAACTATCACAACAGCCACAGTCACACCAGTACTTAACCTTTTCTTCGAAGGCAATTTTCCTTTTGCTTGACTCATTACAGGTGCTTCTGGTAATGAGCTCGGGTTCGATGGCACCGTCTGAGCCAATGCAGTTGTTGGAGATGTATTGGTGAATGAACAAGCAGGCAAAGGACTCAACCCACATAGCCCTTCGTTCCCAGAAAAGCTTCCTTGACCAAAGCACAACGATGAGTTTCATTTTCCTTCATTCTTGCTTCATGGGTTTCATTTTGTTGTGGTTTTGGTTGTGGGTTCATCTAATTTTTGGGGTTTTGGTTGTGGCTTTATCTGATTTCCTTCGTTCTCGCATCCATCTCGGTCTCAGCCTTCATCTCGGCGGTTTGGAGCAGATCCCGGAAAAGGGCCGGCGGTGGTTTAGAGAGAATGGAGCTTGATCTTGGCCTCCGCCCCGATCTCAGCCTCCATCTCGGCCAAAATGGAGCTCGATCTCTGCCAGCGGTGGTTTTTTTTTTTTTCTTTTTTTTTTCTTTTGGGTTGTGGGTTTGATAATGATCTAATTATGGTGGGGTTATGGGTTGTAGCTTGTTGTGGTTGTGGATTGTGGGCATGGTGGTGGTGATGAGTTGTGGGTTCTAATAGTGGTGGTGGTGGAGTGGGTGGCAATGCTTTGTGGGTTTAAATTTTTTTTTTTTTTTTTTTTTTTTTTTGTTTTTT
>NW_027069578.1:1463661-1474083 GCF_002906115.3 Quercus suber
AAAAAAAAAAAAAAAAAAAAGATTTTACAATTTCCAAGATTTATATATATCTTGGGAGTTGGGAGGTGTTCAATCAAATTAACAAGAGAAGAAAAAAAAAAAATATTATATATATATATATGGGCAGGGACGACATTTTAAGCTAGCAGGATTGGATAATAAAGAAAAAAATCTAAATAGGCATATATATGGCATTAAAAAAATTATAAATACTCACATTAAGATGCAATCATTTATCAACAAAGACAAATAAAAATAAAAATAATGCTTTTTTATATACTAGGGCTGACTAGATTTTTTTTTTTTTTTTTTTTTTTGGTTAAAGTTCAGATCATTCACATTAGTGTGCTAAAAATTTAGCTTTTAGCATTTTAAAAGTTACTTTATCTATTTTATCACATCATTTTACAATACACCCATTATAATACACCAATATCAAATGTACTTTTTTTTTTATAACTTCATTTAAAATAATAAAAAAATTCATTAAAATAAAAAAGAGAAGTGGAAGAATTTGAGTTTTTTAATTAAATGAAGAGATATAATCTTAATAAAATATTGCATTTGTTTTTAACAACTTGCTACAGTCAATTGGTATTTATACCTGTTTACTGTAGTTGTAAAAAAAAAATTAATTTTAGCTTCTCCAATAACACATGATTTTTGGTTTTTGGTGGTATGATAGTTTTTTTGTTGTTTCTAAAATACCATCACCATTGTAATATTTTTATTATTTTGTTAATTTTTGGTTGGATAGTTGCTATTTGGGTGAGCTAGTTAGCCTTATTGTGGAAAAGGAGGCCTAACAAAACAATGAAAAATATTATTACTTAAAAAAAAAAAAATTGGACCCAAGGGGGCCTGAGCCCCTTGGGCCCCCACCTGGGTCCATCCTTGAATTGGAGTGTTCAATCAAACAAACGGTATATATAAAACTCATGTTTTATATCATCTAACAAGAGATTTTTATCACATTTAATAATATCTCAATAAACTTTAAATTGGGTTGGATTTTCATATGGGTATTAGAATTAATTAGTTGTGGTTGTGCATATTCTTTAATATGTGATATGATGATGCGGCATGTGAGGATTGGCTCTGGTAACTATTAAATTATAAATAATTTATAAAAAAAAAAAAAAAAAATGAGAAGAGGGATTTAAATCATAAACATCCCTATTAGAAACATCCGAAAATGTCAATTGAGTTATAAATTTTTTTACTAATTAGGTGCCATTGAATTCAACGGCAATTTATAAAAAATAAAATAAAAACGAAAACTAGAAACCTTTTTTCCTTTAGGGATAATTATAATAAACCCACTTGAGGTTTGACCCGTTTGTGTTTTGCCTACCCGTGGTTTAAAACTTTACACTTTACCCTCCTGAAATTAGTTCTATTAACCTTCCATAACACACATCTCCGTTTGCCATTAGAAAAACACATTTTTAGGCTAAAACAAATATAACAAGAATAAAAAAGTTAAGGTTTTTCATTGCTCATGAACTTCAATGAGAACAAAGTGGAGGAACAACGCACCAACCAAATGACTCAATGTAATTATTTTTAATCTATAACAATGTCAACAATTTCACAACAGGCCAACTATCACAACAGCCACAATCACACCAGTACTTAACCCTTTCTTCAAAGGCAATTTTCCTTTTGCTTGACTCATTACAGGTGCTTCTGGTAACGAGCTCAGGTTCGATGGCACCGTCTGAGCCAATGCAGTTGCTGGAGATGTATTGGTGAATGAACAAGCAGGCAAATGACTCGACCCACATAGCCCTTCGTTCCCAGAAAAGCTTCCTTGACCAAAGCACAGCGATGAGTTTCATTTTCCTTCATTCTTGCTTCATTTTTTTGTGGTTTTGGTTGTGGGTTCATCTGATTTTTGTGGTTTTGGTTGTGGCTTTATCTAATTTCCTTCGTTCTCGCATCCGTCTCGGTCTCAGCCTTTGTCTCGGCGGTTTGAAGTAGATCCCGAAAAAGGGCCGGCGGTGGTTTAGAGAGAATGGAGCTCAATCTTGGCCTCCATCCCGATCTCGGCCAAAATGGAGCTCGATCTCGGCTAGCAGTGGTTTTCTTTTTTTCTTTTCTTTTTTTGCTTTTGGGTTGTGGGTTTGATAATGATTTGATTATGGTGGGGTTATGGGTTGTAGCTTGTTGTGGTTGTGGATTGTGGGCATGGTGGTGGTGACGAGTTAGGGTTCTAATAGTGGTGGTGGTGGAGTGAGTGGCAACGTTTCGTGGGTTTCAAAAATTTTTTTTTTTTTTCACTTTTTGGTTGTGGGTTTTATTTGATTTTGGCTTGCTAATGGTGGTTGACCTCTATGGCCGCCATTAGAACCATTATGAGCCATCGCCACAACAGCCAAGCCGCCGTACAAGCCACCATCAAACTTTAGGTCAAAGCACTCGACCACCACCATCAACAGGGTGAACAATGGTGTTGATTTTCTCTCTTTGGTTTGTTTCTATTTTCTGTTTAATCTATGATTGGGTTCTAAAACTTTTTTTATTACAGTTTGGGTTTGAAAAGTGAGAGGGATTTTGGTATGAGTTCAAAGGATTTAATTGGTTTGGATGGGTGTAATTGAAAATTTTGAACTATATCTACAAATGTTGTGTTCTTGTGTTCATGAGGAAAAGATTTAATGATTCCTGTTTGATTCGTGTTATGTTCTATTTTTAATAAAAGGTTGTTTTTCTAACATCTGAGGGTGAGGTGGGTAACGAATGGTTAATGGATTAAAGTTCAGGTGGAAAATGTAAAGTTTTAAATCACAAGTAGGCAAAGCGCAAACGGGCCAAACCTGAAGTGTGTTTACTGTAATTATCCCTTTCCTTTAACATTGGATCAAATACTTTTTAACTTTTTTTGACTTTATATAATTGTATATGGTCCAATGGTTGACAAAAACCTTTGCCATTATATCAACTAGTATGTAACTCCATACATATGCACAAATACATTTAAAAACAATCACAATTACATATATATAGTTTAAAATTTAATTAGATCTAGACTCTTCTGTTTTTTCATTTAATAATTTACTTGCTACAAAAATTTTAAAAATTAGGTGAAACACATGTGCAAAATTAAACTCCAATTAAAATTCAAATTAGAATATAATTTGTGAGAGACCGCGCCCCTGACCCATTTTTAGGTGTGTTAGGTCAAACCCACTTGAATAGGTGGAGTCGTGTTATTGCCTCTCAAAATGGAGATTCGACTAGTTATATTTTCCCCTTTAGATTAAGGGTTTTACAATGGAGTCACCACTTATTTAATTATTAGAATAAATAAGAAAACTAAAATTGAAAAATTCCTCATTTTATTTATTTGAAATTGAATTTACATTGATCATAGCAAATTACATGGCTTTGGTCCTAGATACAATCTAAGATAAAGTACATGGCTTTATTTTCTAGTTACAATCTAAAAATCAAAAATTACATGGATAAGCATTTGATCTACTAACCCTAGATCTAAGCTCGGAAACTATGTTACAAGATGGGAAAGTGTTAGGCACCCACCTTGCCCGGTGAAACCGATTTTCCAAACTATGGTGGCCAACATTCATATCACATCATCCAATATGTTATCAATCAATTTGCATATTGAATTTAAGGTGTGTGCATGTGATAAACTCTAATTCAATTTATTTTCATTTAGATTGAAAAATAAATTCTAGTGAATGTGTGTAGATAGTGATATCCTAGATTCAAGGATTTAAAAAAATAAAAATTATTAAACAAACATCTTTTTCATGTTTTTGATGTTGATTTAAGATCAAAACTAGTATTATGCATAAACATGTGATGAACAACCAAGAACATGTAAAGAACATATAAGAATAATTAAGAGCATTCAAACATATTCAAGGGAATTTAAACAATTACTATCATGCTTTAATCTTAAATTCTCATCATAGCAACGTAAAAAACTAGTTAGGAAAAGATATTCTACCTTCACGCAAGATCTATATGGTGGAGGAGGAGACTTTTGGTGGAGGTCCTAAGGGCGGAGGAAAAGAACAGTTAGGAGAGGGAAAGTGAGTTTTACTCAATACCTTGAGTCTTAGAAAAATCAAGATATGACAAAATTACTCTACTTCCTAGAACTCAAGAGAGGAGAAGAGAAGGGTTTTTTCTGTGCTTTGGAATGAAGGAGAGGGAGGATTTATATAGTAGTGTTAGAGGAAATATAAATGGAAGGCTATTTAATGAGGGTTGACAAAGAATCATGAACCTAGACCTCATTTTATTCTTGAGGAAAATCTGATGCATTAAATGGAAAGATTGGTGGAAGTGAGGAGAAAGCCAAAATTCGATTTTCCCGTAGTTGTTGTAACAGCTTGTAGAACCAATTTCGAAAAATCATATCTAACTTAATTCTGATCGAAATCACCTCGTTCTTGTGCTCAAATTGAAGCACCAGATGTCTAGTTTTTTGAAAAATTAATCTCATTCATAGATTCAAAATATTCTGAGAGATATCGATGAAATGGTGAGCAGAGGTCATTTGTTAGAAAATGGTTTTAGCACAATTAACATTAATAGGTCCCAAATTAGCTTCCAATTAACATTAAATGGCTCAAATCACTCCCATTTCAGATTTAATTGGTTCCAAATTTATTCTAATTAAAATATAATTGCACAAATTACTCATTGAATAATTAATGTTTAACGATAAAGAGATTCAACCTTTATGCAAGATCTATATGGTGGAGGAGGAGACTCTTGGTGGAGGTCCTAAGGGTGGAGGAAAAGAAGAGTTAGGAGAGGGAGAATGAATTTCACTCAATACCTTGAGTCTTAGAAAACCCAAGATACGACAAGATTACTCTATTTCCTAGAACTTAAGAGAGGAGAAGAGAGGGGGTTTTTTTCTGTACTTTGGAATGAAGGAGAGAGAGGGTTTATATAGTAGTGGTAGAGGAAATATGAATGAAAGGCTATTTAATGAGGGTTGACAAAGAATCATGAACCTAGATCTCATTTTAGCCTTGAAGAAATCTAATGCATTAAATGGAAAAATTGGTGGGAGTGAGGAGCAAGGCAAAATTCGATTTTCCCGTAATTGTTGTAACAGCATGTAGAACCAACTTTGAAAAATCATATCTAACTCAATTCTGATCGGAATCGCCTCGTTCTTGTGCTTAAATTGAAGCCCCGGATGTCTAGGTTTTGGAAAAATTAACGTCATTCACAGATTCAAAATATTCTGAGAGATATCGATGAAATGGTAAGAAGAGGCCATTTGTTAGAAAATGGTTTTAGCACAATTGACATTAATAGGTCCCAAATTAGCTCCCAATTAACATTAAATGGCTCCAATCACTCCCATTTAATATTTAATTGGTTCCAAATTTATTCTAATTAAAAGATAATTGCACAAATTACTCATTGAGTAATTAATATTTAACGATCTAATTAATTAGGCGTATGCAACCTTACCATAAAATGTAGTCTTAACCAATCAAATTATGACACATTATTGATCTCAAATTAATTACACTTATAACCAATTGAAATAAATTGTTCATAATCACATATAGTCAGACTCAATTTGTGATAGTGCATCTCGGCCATTAAAACTTGATTTGATGATAACTTTCAATCGGGTGGTCCGATTAGAGCTTATGACTAGTCAATTTGATCGTTACAATGTCAAGATCATTTTGGTGAAAGGAGATTAAGGATCTAATGGTCAAAATCAATATGCATATTTCTAAGGCAAAATTACCCTTTTACCCTCCAAGTGAGGTTAAATGTGGGGTGCAAAATGAGGTGTCAACATAATTGAATTTAAACTCTTTAATTTTTGCACCTAATAATTCACTTGAAACACAAATTTAAAAATTAGATGAGACATGAGTTTCAAAATTAGACTTTAGTTTAGAATTTAATTAGATTTTCTCTTAACTTTAGCTGTTAATATATATATATATATATGACTTATAAACTTGAATTATTTTTAATTATACAAAAAAAAAAAGCTCATAAATATAAAATCATTCAAAAATTATATTTTTTGTAATTTACTTATATTGTACTTCTCGTTTTTTACACTAAATTAACTAATTTGACGCAAAATTTAAAAAAAAAAAAAAAAAACACTTAGACTAGATGGGACACATGGCATAAAATTAAACTTTAATTGAAATCCAATTTTTATATTGAATTAACTAACTTGGCATAAAAATTTAAAAACTTAGATTAGATGGGATACATGGCATAAAATTATACTCTAATTTAATTCCAATTTAAAATCTAATTGGATTTTATCTCAATTTTACTTATTATTATATACTAGCTTGTAACTCCATGTATATGCATGGATACATTTAAAGATATACAATAAGATACATAATATAATTCATATATATATATATATATATATTTTTAAATACTATTGATAGTTATTTTTATAAATAAGATACATAATATAATTCATATATATATATATATATATATTTTTAAATACTATTGATAGTTATTTTTATATTTTATTAACTCTTTGAAAAATTTTGTAAGGATATTATTAGGTATAAAATGTAAATTGTCCATTTTTTTTTCTCTTTTAATCATTGTGAAACAACTTTTTTTTTTTTTAAGGATTTATTTATTTTAGACTATTTGGCTTTTGTAATTAATAACTCACTGGGATGAATATTTATGATGTGGTCCTATATTTGATTATAAAATTAAGAAATAAAACTCTTTAAGAATAAATAATTTATGACACATGACGCAAAATTGAAACTCTAATTTGAAATTTTAATTTGAGTTTCTCTCAGCTTCACCTATTATTAGATTTAGATTACAACCTTGGGTATTGTACCAAATTCCAATCTCTCAAAGAACAGCTCCTCACAAATGAACCAAATATGATGAAAAACAAAGTCACTTTTCTATTTAAGTTTATAATTTTTTTTCAAGTATATAATCTTTCTATTATTAATTTTTCTGTTTCATTTAAATATTTTTCTCTATTATTTTATATTTTTTTTCATTTAAATATTCAATCTTTTGCCTTTATTAAAGTATAAAAAGCAAGGGAGTCAATACCGTACCGGAGGCTATACCGGTTTGGCCAGCGGTACGATATATTTCGAATACCGGTCAATATTGGTGTACCGTTTAGGGTTTACCGCTATTTTTTTATTTATAAATAAATAAATAAATATATGTATGTATGCATGTGTGTGTGTGTGTATATATATATATTATAATAAATATAAAAGTTTACCATAAAACATTTCCTCAATTCAAAACTAATTATTCATGGTTTTAGACTTTAGTATTAATTAAAAGAAAAAAAAAACACAATATAAAAAATAGAAAGCTTAAAAGTTACCATTGCATACTAAGAAAATAAATAATAAGTTAATGCAAATAAGTTACCATTCTGCCCTAACAAAAATTCAAAAATTACAAAACTTTAAAAAAAAAAAAAAAAAAACTTTTTTCTGTACCGGCCGTTAGGCCCGGTACCGGCCGGTATTGCTTGAAATTGGCTGGTACGGCCGGTACATGACCGGTATAGCCGGTATTTTTTCCGGTACGAAACAAGGGGGTTATACATACCGGATTGCTGGTCGGTACGGTATATTCCAGCCGTACCGGCCGGTACGGTACGGAATTGACTCCCTTGATAAAAAGACCATCATTAAACCATAAGAATTCATAACCATCAAACTCCACCACAAATTAAACAAGTCTAACACAAAGACCCAGCACCGAACCACCATGCTAAACTGACAAAATTAAACGACGACCCGTTAACCCAACTTGAATCAAAAGGAAAAAACCTAATCTGACTTGAGATTTTGGTTATATGGATTTGAAGGTAATTTATCTTATTTATAAAATAGTTATAGACTTATAGTTATAAATTTTGAATTTTTTTATTGAATAATTTCATTGTATACTTAAGCTATATTAAAAGTTAATTTGTATTATAAATGAAAATACTAACGAAATCACTTGCCAACTTGAGGCGCAATTCTAAAGTATGCATATTTTCAGTGTGTGATCTTTTACTACCATTGAGCAAATTGAGATGCAATTCATATGAAATATTTTTTTTTCTTTACCTAATATGTTATGTTTTATTCTTAAAACTTATTTTCTTTAATTATCTCTCTAGGAAATTTAACATTATTATTAAGACAACTTAATCTAACTCGGCTCATTTGCTAGGTCATGCATACTAGCACAAAACCCAAAACCTCCCAATTACCCCTCTATGGTAAGTCCAAGTAGGGCTGTCCATCCTGACCTGCCACCCAACCTACCTAAACTACCCAACCTGGACCTAAAACCACTTGACCCGATGTCGGTAACGATTGATAGTGGATTTCCAAGTTTAGAAAGTGAAACAAGCGAGTAGGTTGGAGGGTCTTTGCATGAAAAACTGACTCCAACTGACCTGACCGACCTCCCCTCCGAAGCATCGCCTTTCATCGCTCTCCCCCTTTCTTTCAAAAGCAGATCCAATAGGATCTGTCCAAATTCGATGAGATCTCGACGAGATCCTTCGAGATCTGGCCAAATCTCGATGAGATCTATAGAGATCCGTCAAGATTCGGCCAGTTCTCGAGAAGATCCATTAAGATTTGGTCAATTCTTGGCGAGATCTCACCACCGCTGCTCCTCCATCGATTTCAACCGAAACCAACATCGTCCACACGAAACAAAACCAACCCGACCTGTGGTTTCTAGTGGTCAGTTGCGGGCCAGCTTCCCTATCACCCGAAGTTGTCGGGTTGGTTCCAAGTTGGGCACAAACCTGACCCGGATTGACTCGTGAATAGCGCTAAGGCTAAATGCCATGTTACACTAACAACCCACTTCCATTGTCTCTCCAAATGATTGCCTCATGTTTTTGACCCTTGAATGTTACCATCCGTCACGTGGTTGACATTTTTTGGGAACAATATGGACCTATCTTAAAAATGAACCTAGAAATATGCCACCAACTCTAAGGTTAGGGTGAAGGGAGGAGTGACACTTGGCCATGGGTCCAAGAACCAACTTGACCCCATGCAAATGTTTAACTTAACTAGACGTTGAGATAGAAGTCAAATTATGAAATTGAGAAAGTGCTAGGTACCCAAGCCTGGCTAGTCCAATGGATCAACCTCCACTTATGTAACTAAGCCATATTTAGTTAAGTCACACAATTATAAAATTGAACAAATACACAAAAGGAAAGATTTTATTTTCAAAAGTCATACTACAACATAAAAGGAAATATATTTGAAATTCAAAATTAACATTAAATCACATCTCAAATTAAATATAATCAATTAGGAAAATATGAAATCAAGTCAAATCAAATCAAGTTAAATTAGGAAATTTAGCTAATTAGTATAATCAAATTAAATATGAAAATTTGTCCTTATTTGAAATATAAAACTAAATCAAATCATTTCTATTAAAAAGGAGAAAATGCTAAATTAGAAAAAGTCGACCTAATCATGGAACCAATCAAAATAGTTTAAATTAAGACTAAAAAGCATGGAAAATATGTTGTGGTTTAAAAAAAGAGATTAAATTCTATAAGGACGTGGTGTAAAACCCATGTTTTACCCCTCCAATCCCAACATGACACATCATCTTATGACATATTTAAGAATAAACACAATCATACTTAATCAATTCTAATACCCATATATAAATCCAACCAAATTGGGAATCTATTAAGATGTTATTAGGTGTGGTAGAATGTATTGAATTTTAATAAATTTTAAGTAAAATGCTAATGTGGTAATCATTTATTGGATGGTGTAAAACATAGGTTTTACACCCCATCCTTATAGAATTTAATCTCTTAAAAAAAAGGGCGATCCTAAACATGTTGCAAGCGAGTCAAGTCGATTGAGTTATGAGTCAACCAATACTTTTTCACATGCAAAAAATAAATAAATAAAGTAATGATAATAACTTTTTCTTCTTGTCAATACAAATAAGAGAACAAATAACAAAATACTAAAAAAATATAAGTTAAATTATACATAAATTCTTAAGTTTACTTGATACAATCCAAAGTTCACTAATGTCATGGACCATATCAATTTATCAACCTTCTCTGCTACACCTATTTTCGTAATCTTGTTGCATGTAAAATAATAATAAAATTAAATTACCTACAAATATAAGTAAAAAAATTACAAGTAAAATATAACATATTAGTAATCTTCATAACATACATAAATTTCGTATGAATTGCACCTCAATCTACATGATGTTAGTGGTAGTCTAACAGGCAGGCTCAAGCATGTAGGCAACTAAAGAAATCGCCTAAGGCCCCTTCCTTTAAGCAATATACTTATATATATATATATATATATTGATTAAGTCTTCTTTACCCATTTACCCAGATTAAAAAAAAAAAAAAGTTTAAGG
>NW_027069578.1:1477731-1492861 GCF_002906115.3 Quercus suber
AGTTAGTTACGGATGTGCTTAGGGTTCCTAGGATAGATTTTCCTGACTATCCTTCCTGTAAGCATCTGAGGACTGTGTCCAAAGATGAGCTCATTTCTGCTTTTTATCAGTGCCCAGCTGATTGGGGTGAGCATCAGTACACATCATGTAGGCATTTTGCTAAAGGTCCTAGATTTCTTAACTTGGTGATGACTTTTGTACTCCATCCACTCTCTCACTACAACTTCATCACAGAGCCTCGTGATCGATTTTTGTTATCTCTTCTTGAGCATCTTACTATAGATTTTCCTTCTCATTTTATCCTTTCTATCATAGATGTTCATTTAGATTCGGCGTCTCGTGATAAGCTTATCTTTTCTTCCGCTATCACGAGGATCTTACGCCATTTCTCTATTCATTTTTCTGTGTCCGACCATTTCACACACATCTGTGCCATAGATGCCGCTACCATAAAACGTAGTGAGGCTCAGTTTAGGTCACGACAGACGGATTCCACTCCTCCCTCTCGTTCAGCTCCATCAGATCTGCTCCATCTACATCTGCTTCTTCTTTCTCTACGGGCGATGTATCTCTTAGAGACATCATGGCGTAGCTGTAGCGCATGGATGCTCGCCTCGATACACTCTCCTCTGAGTTGTATCAGGTGAATGTTCGTGTTGGTCGTATTGCACAACGACAGGCAACCATGGGTGGTTTTGCTCTAGAGGCTACTCCTTCACCACCTTCTCCAGCGGGTTCAGACTCTGAGGATGATGATGATGGAGATGCTAGCTCTACTGATGATCTCTACATGACACTCTATCCTTTGTCACTTGTGACAAAAAAGGGGAGTAGTTTTGGGTTATGAGAGTAGTCATCTTAGGGGGAGAGTTAGTATAAGACATTTTTGATAGGAGGAGTGTTGATATTTTTGAGGGATATAGTGAGGTTTTGATGTATATTTTCTTTTCTATTCTTTATAGATACATTGATCTTGTATATGAGGTCTTTGGACCAGTTTTAGATACATTGTACTTATTTTCTCTATATGTGGATGTATGTTTCTTTCACCTCTCTCTCTATGTGTTGTTTCTTCTCTATGTGTTGTAATTGGGTAGTTCTAGGTGTTTTTAATACTTCAAGAAACAAGGTTTCGAGATCAAGTGTTGAAGTCATCAAGTCTGTCCAAGAAAAATCAAGCTGAAGTGCAAATTCATTAAAATTCGACACCTTCTCGATAGCTACCTCGACATCTGCTATCTGTCGAGATTTAAAAAATCAGATTTTCTGATCTGATTTCCTTGGGATCCATGAATATGCTTTTGGGCCTTCTTTTCTTCTAACCCTAAACAATAAAAGGATTGTTTTAAGAGCCGTCAAATTGTACACAATGTGCAAAAGCATTGAGCAATCTCTGTTTAAGCAAATTGTGATCAAAGACGAAGTTCTTGACCTAGTTCATCTTCTCTGAAGAAGTTGCTGTGTATTTGCACCAAAGGGTTTTGTGACCAAGCACCTTCCTGATCTTCATCGTGTAGGATGAACTGAAAAACTTTGCAGCCAACCTCTCCTCCTTAGTTGGTGTTTTGAAGTTGCGTACTAGGATCCGCGCATTGGTTAGTCACGTACTTGGGAGCCATGCATCAAAAGGGAAATTGTCACTACAGATCAAGTCCAATTAGGTATTGAGGTAAGGGTTCAACTGTAGGTTGGTAAGGTACTTGGGATTCCTTTACTTGTAACCGCTTGATTTGATAATAGTGGAGTTTCGAGAGTGGTGACCTGAAAATCACCCGGTGGGGTTTTTGCCGCAAGGTTTTTCTCCATTCGTAAACAAATCATTGTGTCATTTAATTTCCGCTGCATATTTAGTTATTTGGTGATTTGTTTGTGCTTCCACGCAATTGCATGATAAACTGATTAATTAATAACTTAACTAATTAATTAATTGGTTTAATCACA
This sequence comes from Quercus suber, assembly GCF_002906115.3. Taxonomy (NCBI): domain Eukaryota; kingdom Viridiplantae; phylum Streptophyta; class Magnoliopsida; order Fagales; family Fagaceae; genus Quercus; species Quercus suber. Next base: position 1,479,673 of record NW_027069578.1, read on the forward strand.
AGGGGTCATTCAGTTTGTGGCCTATCAGCCTACATGTTCATGCATGAGTTTATGTGTCATCTATACTCCAATCCAATGGAACTGTGGACACTCAATCCAAGCCTACGTCTTGTTGGGATTAGTGCTCTTAAATCCTATTATATGAAAATATGTATGATATTATGTATGACATTATGTATAACATGATGCACAACTTAATATTGTAATTAATAAAGTTGTTTTATTATTACCTAAAATAATGGTAACATGAATATTTGGACATTATCATTTAGTCTATGAGATGCATAGTATGTGATTTATGTGATTTAGTCACAGAAGATATAAGTTACAAGTTCTTTGTAAACTCAGAATTTTAGTTCGTAGTCGGTGATGAAATTGGGCATTTCATCTGCGAAGACCATAACATATCAACTCAGATGATTTGTCTTAATCATGGAAGTGGAGACTTCTAGTTAATGTGTTAATATGTTTTAAGAGTTAAGACATATTGAACTGGACTGCTGTGAGATTTATTATTCTCCTAATGACTATCAATTGAATAATAAATCTCACGACTTATATTTGTATGAACTCTTAATCCTGAGAGAATAATGGACCTGATCATGAAGTGTAGGTTGCTTTGATATATCAGGAGTGAGATCTAAAGTAACGGTCAAAACCTCAGTATTTTGGGCAACCACATTTAGTGTTGATGGAACATATATTCTCAAGATGGAATTCATAGTCTCTTAACGGAGACATAAAATATTCCCTTAAGATAAGTTTAATGGGTTTAGTTATTTAGAGAGTTAGGTCTAACCACTTTGGTAAGAAATTACTAAAGTATATATTTATGAAATTGGATTTCATAAATATATAATGAATAACTTAAAAGAATTAAACCAGGTACTCAAGGATTAAGATGTAGTTTTTTACAAAGTGGCAGTCTACATTCATAGCTTTGTATTACCACGAATATTTTATGAAGGGGTTGCATGTATAATAAAGTCTTGGGATATAATTAATTAATAAGGCCTAGATTGCAATTATATTTATATAGTGGTATTAAATATAATTAATGGTAGCTTTGGACTTGTCAAGAGTTGACAGAAAAGCTCAAGGCCCATTGGAGCTACTGTCTTATTGGTCCCTTTTGGTCCCACTCCAAGCCACACACTAAAGCCCAATAAGCCAACCCAATTAGATAATCAGTTAGTTATAAAAGGGAGAACATACATAATTTTTTTCATTAGAGAAAAAAGTGAGACACCATTGTGTAGTGGTGTGTATGTGTGAGTGAAGCCACTCAATAATTCTCCCTTGGAAACTAATTGAGAGGCCACACTTTTTGGGCGTAAAGTGGAATTGGAGTGAAGATTAAAAGTGTTCCCATGTACTTATAATCTTTTGTTTTGAATTTCACCGCACCAAGGTTCGCTATCTTGTTCTTAAATTTTGAAATCTATATAGTGCAAGTTATCAATCATGAATGAAATAGATCCTTGTTTATTGCTTCCGCTGTGTGTTTTGTATGAAATACAAAACCAGATTTACCAACACGTCTACCTTCCTAGGACACCCTCTTTTGTTGGATAACATGTTTGTTTGCCCCCGCTTGGCATCTTTTCCTTGCTTGTCTTTAGCATGCTTTTCCTTCTGTTTGTTTCTTTGCTTGTCTATTGACTTGTTTCTTTTTTCTTTGCATATACACGCATGGAGTACAAACATTTGGAGCAAGGGTGCAACCTCCTAGGCACATGCAAAAAGGGCAAGGATGCAAGCAAAAGGATTCAAGCCCACAAAGGGCATTATTTAGTAGAATAGGGGGTCTAGCCCCTCAAGAGCGGTCTTCTCTTTCTCTCTCTTCAAGCTACTTCTCTAAAGCATGTATTAAGGTTCCCCCTCCATGTACCCCCATTTACTTTTCCTGCTCTTTTCTTGGCCCACGTTCCCTAGGTATGGCAATGTCTATTTTACATTTCTTGTACCTTGTTAGGCCTTACCCTTGGAACATTGGCAATGTCTGATTTACTTTCCCACTCCGTGTGGTTGCATTGTGCATGATGTATGTATATCTATATCTGCTTGTATATGGATGATTGTGCACTTTGTATGATGGACTCTCGTGGCTACGTGAGTGCTCCTCTCTAGTCATGAGAGCTCTTGACCTTGTGGTATAGGTATGTGCTTAAGGTGATTGTTGTAGGCACATATTCATGCTATTGTGTATGCGATAATCACGGTGTGATTGTCTTGATCCATGTCACCAAGTGACATTGGTTTCCCCGCGTATGCAATGTCCATCAACCTGCTTGATACTTTGTAGGGCTTTGGCTCTTCACAGTACAAGCATGTCAAAACATGCTGTATACATAGACGCGAAACCCTGCCGGTGCACCATAGCACACCAAATGTGAAACTCTACTGGATTTTCTCCATGAAATGGGGCGTCCCCATTGTTGTATTCTCATGTCAAAAGCTTGGTGATAATAGCATTTTGTGTTCTATGACGCATCTAATGCGTGCTACCGAATTTTCGCCATGAAAATAAAGCGAAATGCTGCTGTATTTTCATCATGGAAATTCGAAAACAATTCCAAACACACCTGGAAAGCATCGATCAAGACCACACCCATTCCAAAACCAAACCTCAAAGCCCAACACATTTAAAGCCCCGAAAGCTAATTCCGATAGCTTTTTTTAATTGCCAATGTCCTTAAATTACGATATTACTAAAAAAAAGAACTGTCTACAAACAGACATTGTGGGTGCCTAACACTTTCCCCACACGTAACCAGACTTTCGAACTCAAGAATCAAGGTTATTTTCCCATCCACATTAGATTAGAAAAAATGTCATTTTTCTTAACCTAGGATCGGTAATAAAATCTAATAGAGTCAAGTGCCCAATCACACCTTAGAAAAATCCAATGATTGGTGGTGACTTCACTTACCGTTGGCTATTCCCATAAAATTGACTCATATTCTAGCCACCCACCTAAGGTACGACACACCTCCATATCCTTCCTCCATCGAAGGGAGTAGAGATGCGCGAGCATCACCGCGATGGGTGGCCGAGCAGCCATGAGGCATTGACATAACCCATCGAGGCTCTATGTATTGTCTTTGAACTCATTTTTTTTTTCTCTCTCTCTCACTCATTCTTTTCCTTCCACTCACGCCTTCTCTCCTACCCTTTACCTCTCCCCGATATGGCCATATGAGAAGTTTTAATTGTTTCATCCAAATTCAAGACATAAGAAATGACTTGGAAGCTGTCATAAAGTGGGTTCACATAGCTAAGAAAGCTTACAAAAGTCCAATCAAAAGAAAGATTGACCAACCACCTTGATATGCCTCAAATTTTACTTTTCTGCACTTATGATTCTTATGTCTTTTCTTATGAATTTAATAAAGGATTGGAATGTTCCAAATCCCCTATAGAAAAAACTTGTCATCTTTTAACTTGAGCAATGAGAGAAACACCAATTTATTATCTTTGCTTATTGTCAGCATTTTTCTTTTTTCCATGCCATGTAATTTTTTCCCATGACGTCCTTTGAGGAATTTTTTCCATGCCCATGGTCTTTGCCCTTGTCTTTTGCCTAGATCACCCCTTCAATTTTTCAACCTAGTGGGGTCTTTTTGCCTAGGCTGCCTTTTCGGGTTTTCAACCTAGCATGCTTTTTCCTTCTTTTTTTCAACTGTTGTATCTTCGAAGTCTATCCATGTTGATTGGGCAATGCATCTCCTCCCCATCTAAATCTGTAATTCTCTTAGCAACTCCTGACATTATCTTCTTGATAATAGAAGGCATAAACCATCTTGGCTTCATCTTTCCTCTTGGATCAAAGGTAGCACTCGCAGACTTTTTCAGAAGAAGGCCTATGATATGCTCGAAGCCTACTTCCCTGATAAAGGCCCTAGTTTCAAAGACGAGAAGTTGTACCACTCCACCACCTTATTGGTGTTTCTCCTACTAGTATAAGGGGATGAGGACTACAAAAGAAGAAGATGACATTAGATTCTTAATTTAAGCAAAAATGATGAGAAATGGTGTTTTCGATGCAAGAATAAAGATAAAAAAAAGGATGTAGTGATGTTCAGATATAAAATGATAAAAAGGGATGTTAGGATTGCATATAGAAGCGAAACACTTGAAATAGAAGTGAAAAGGGGAAGAGTAAGGCCTTTGCCAGGCATCTCACGTACGCGGGTCAAAGTCCACATACATAGATAGGACCTCACGTACGCAAGCCAATTCTACCTATGCAGAGTCTCAAGAACAAATATGCATACGTAAGAACAGATCTGTGTATGCATGAATTCAAGCTATGTATGCAAGCTCAAGCCCACACACGCAAAAGCACAAACAGGATCAGTCCTTTGACATTTTCTAGCAAATATCACCCCAAATCATTCCTACACATGTTTCTGCCCCTCTTAATGTGTCAAGTTTTCATCTAAACCCATTCCACAACAAAACCCAAGCATTTACATGCCCAAAAACACTTCCAAATGGAAGATCAAAGACAAACTTGAAAAATGAGAAAAGTTGAAAAACTTACAGATTCAACCATGGGAATGTGATTCTCTAGCCAGTATGTCAATGGTGGAGGCCCCATCAATCTCACTACCCTACTCCAACAGGTGAGCTGAAATGCATTTAGAGGAAAGGATGTAGGAGAATTTCTTGGCCTTAGGTGTCATTGGAGAAGATGAAGAGAGTTTAGAGAGAAAATGAGAAAATGAGGGAGTTTGAAAGAATGAGAGAATCAGAAGGTGAAGGGAAAAGAGAGGAGAGGGAGGTTTTATAGAGAGAGGAAAAAAAAAACTTCTCTTTTCTTTTAAAAAAAAAAAAAAAGAAAACCCCCCCCCCCCCCCCCCCCCCCCAAAGTAAGGCATGTGCATCCCAAAATCATTTTCGACAAATCAGATGAAATCAAAAACACTAACCTAGTAAGGAAGAAAAAGATTCTTCCCCAATGGATCAAGCATATCTAGGACATCATCTCCATGGAGGAGGTAAAAGATTATTCCCTGATGGACCCTAGCATACTTAAACAATCCTCAGTAAGGAACTAGAAGATTCTTCCCCAATAGATCAAGTACACCTAAAAGCATCCCTAGTAAGGAAGCAGAAGATTATTCCTTAAAGTCCTTAGCATAGCATTAAGGAAGTAGAAGATTCTTCCCCAGTGGATCACATATCTATAAAGCTACACCACTCCTTAGTGAGTCCATTTCTACTACTCCTCAGTGAGTTTCTCATCCCCAAGCAAGAGGCAAAATATTCCTCCCCATACATACCTACTCCTCAATAAGTTGTCACCACCCCTAGTGGGTCCAATAATCAAGACTACTCATGCACATATCTTCCAAGAATTGAACATGCAGGCACAGTAGAAAAAGATAGAAATAGTGACAAAGAAAGAGACCAAGGTCAACCTAACACAAGAGCCTCACCTGAAAAGGTAGAGAAAGAAGCGAAGAAGGCAAGAGGAGCGAGTCACCCAAAGAAGTTTGAGGAAAAAGCACTGGATGGACACCACAAAGACTATATCATTTTATTGTTTGTTAGGTTAGCTTATAAAAGCACCTTTGTTTTAGGACATATGCGGTTCACTTGATAAGAACACATGTCATTCTTTTATGTAATTAGCTAATCCTTTGATAAAACGCAATTTACTTGTAATTGGATAGTTCTAGGTGTTTTTAATACTTCAGGAAACAAGGTTTAAAGATCAAGTGTTAAAGTCATCAAGTCTATCCAAGAAACTAGCTAAAGAAGCTTAAGTTCATTAAAGCTCGATAGCTAGCACGACAGCTAGCATGTGTTGAAGTTTAGAAAGCTGCTCAAGCCTGTGTGCTCGACATCTCCTATCTCTTGAGGTTTAAGAAAAACATATTTTTCTTTTCTGTTTTCTTGGGATCCGTGTTTATTTGTTGGGCCTTCTTTTCTCCTAACCCTAGACATATAAAATGATTTTTTTAAGGGCCGTCAATGAGTACACAAGTTGCACAAGCATTGAGCAAAGACTGTTCAAGCAATTTGTGACCAGAGACAAAGTTTTGCCCTAGTTCATCTCTTCTGAAGAAGTTGCTGTGTATGTGCAACTTTGGGTTTTGTAACCAAGCATCTTATTGATCTTCATCATGTAAGAACTGAAGAACTTTGCAGCCAACAACTCTTTCTAGTTGGTGATTGAAGTCGCATACTGGGATCTGCGCATTGGTTAGTCACGTACTTAGGAGCCGTGCATCAAAAGGGAAAATTGTCACTTCAAAACAAGTCCAATTGGGTATTGGGGTAAGGGTTTAACTGTAGGTTGGTATAAGGTATTGAGATTCCTTTACTTGTAACCGCTTGTTGTGATAATAGTGCAATTTCAGGAGTGGTGACCTAAAAATCACCCAATGAGGTTTTTGCCATCAGGTTTTCTCCATTCATAAACAAATCACTGTGTTATTTCTTTTCTGCTACATAATTAGTTTATTGGTGATTTATTTGTGCTACCACACGTTTGTATGTTAATTTGATTAATTAATAACTTGGCTAATTAATCAATTAATTTAATCACAAGGGGTCAATACGTTTTTGGCCTATCACTTTGTTTGTTTTCTTTTTTCTTTTTAAGTGACTTAAGGATTGTGAGTCACTCACCATTTGCTTGCAAGTGGCAAAACAGATTCTAGGATAGCGAACATGTCGTTGCTCATTTCTCGAGCAACAAAGGTGGGACTTCAGACATACGAATCCCACGCAGCTCTCTGAAGTTACACCCCGCCCCATGTATGCATGATGTGTGTCGTGTGCATGGGTTGGGCCTGAGTTGTATGTTTAAACAAAATATTTTGTCTCTTATTCTTCTAATTCCATTAGCAAAGTCATGAATCAAAACAAGGGCATCTATAGACATCGTATTTTGTAACCCTTACGACCCGAGTCCCCGCTCCCTAATGATGCTCGAACTTTAAGGCCTAAGGCTAGTTTAGAGCCCAATCAAATATCAAATTGACTTGAGAAGTGTTAACAATGGAAAATATAACTTTTTAAATGAGCAAAAATTTATTTTTAGAAATAAAATGACCAAAGTGGCCCTCAGCCCACATACGTGGGCAACGGCCTGTGTACATGGGCCAAAGTATGCGTATGCAGGCACACTCCTGCGTACACAGCTAGGGTTTTAGAAGTATGAAAAAGGCAAGTTTTCTACAGTAATGGCTGAGGTTTGGATTGAATCCCACATCGTCTGGGAGCCATTCCAAACCCCATTTTTTTCCAATATATAAAGTCTTACAAGGTATATTTTCAAAACACACAGAAATTCCATGAGAAAAATACAAGATTCAATAGAAAATAGTGAATCAAAAGGGGGTTTTTCACAAAACACACTCAAGTCAATTATTTTTATTGGGACCTTTTCTAGCCCCAATCCTTTTAGTTTAGCATTGCTAATCACTTTCTTATTGGTTTGTGAATAAACTTGATTGAGGGCAAAGGTCAAAATCAAGCTTGAAGAGCTTTTCTTTCAGGTATTAGTTCAAACTTTGCTTTTTCCCTTTTCCTTTCTTTTATTCTTTTATATCTTCTGTTTGTCTTATTTTCCTATTAGAATAAGTTTTAATATGTTTCTCTAGATTAGGTTTAAGTTTTTGTATGCTTAAAATGCATGTTAGGTTGTTAGAATTTCCGTTTTAAAGTTTTGCTTTGTTTCTGTGTTGTTAGGTTTTCTAGGCAAGGACTTGGGTGTGCATAATATTGCTTACGCACGTAGGCTTGATTATGCATACGTAGACCTATTCTTGTGTGCGTGAGCCGCTGCCCAAAAACCCTAATTTTTATTTATTTGTTTTGCTTCTGGCTTCACATGTTATCCTGTTTAGTTCCTTCTTTGTGTTTTTACGCTTCCAAAGTCTCTGTTTCACATGTTAGTTTTTTTATTTGCTATCATATGTTTAGATTAGGGTTTCTTAGTTTTAATGCCATGCCATTCATTCACATGTCCATGCATTAATGCCATAGGTACTGTGTTGCTGAAAGGTAAGTAAAGGTAGGTAAGTCATACATTGGTATGAACATGCATTTGATGATGTACGCCATTTGAATGTTTATTTTATCTCCAATTTTATGCTTTATATTATTTTGTGATTGTCATGATAACTTGCTTCCATAATCAAGTTTCTGCCTTGATTTAGATGTATGATAGGGTTTTCACATGCTAAATGAATGCTAGGGTTTGTATATGTGTGTGGTTTGGCTTCCTTTTGCAATCATATATGTGTGTGTTTTGGGATGATGATTCCATGTTGTATTCTTAGATGTATGCTAGTGTGTGTGTGTGTTAGAAATACAGTATGGAACATATTTTTAATGAATTTAAAATGCAAGACACAATGATGGGAGGCCAACCTTAGGGTTGGGCAATCTTGGGTGCCTAACACCTTCCCAATAGCATACCTAAACTCCAAACCCATATCTCTAGTAGTAAGATTAAAAGGTCCTTCCTCGAGAGAATGCTATATATATGGTTCCTAAACCATTACAAAAACTAGGTGGCGACTCCCTCCTCCCCCTTATGCCCACACTATGGCAGAGGTTTATGCTTATCTATTGGAGAAGAAGCTAGTGACTCCAATATTCGTAAGACCTAGAAACGGTCCTCCTCTACCTGGTTTTGATTGATCTAAGAAATGTGAACACCATTTTGGAACTGAGGGACATACCCTTGAAAAGTGTAGTAATTTGAGACACCAGATCTAGGATCTCATCGACAACAAGTTAGTACAATTTGACAACGCGGCTAAGCCGAATGTCATTACTAACCCCTTGTCTCCTCATTAGGAAGGGTATGTGAATACTATCTCTATAGTGGAGGAGAGGATCCTTGATTTCTCATCCCCTTCATTCTCTTGGAAAGCCATGTTGTAGGCCTTAGCCCGTGAAAGTCACATCGTTCTCGTGAACATAGGAGCTCTAGGTTTTGACTACGAAGTCTACTCATTCTGTGACAGTGGGGACCAACATGCCCTATTTGATTGCAGAATGCTCTAAGCACAAGTTCAGAGTCTAGCCGATTGTGGTATCATCTAGATTAAAAGAGAATCCATGCGCAGGAGTGATTGCATGGCAACCAACCTATGCCCTCCGAGTACCCAAGCGAGAACTAGCCACAATGCTATGTCAATAGGATCAAGGAAGGATTGGGACAAATACTTGCAAAAGCACTTATGTAGGATTCCTCCAACTCCTCTGACTTCGGTCATTATCAAAGAGATTACAGAATCACCTGTGGATTCAGGGGTGCCAGCTCCAAAGAAAGGACAAATCATGCCAGCCATTAAAGGCTTTACTCCTCTAGTCTTAGCACTACTTACAATTGCAGAGTCATCTCTAGGATTTATCTAGAAGGGAACCCCTGTCATTCCCGACATTCAAGATTTTGATCCTCTAATTCTTCCAAAGCCTAACCAAGGAATCTCTGGGACTCTTGGCCCAAAAGCTCTAGAAGCTTCTCTGGCCAACCCAGTTATCATCAGTCCAAAGATGTTCTCCCTATCACCAAATCTACAGACTCAAGAAGGTGTGGTCATCTGTATGTCGAAGCCCTTCCTATACCAAGATAGCCATTATGTCCCATGGAAATATGATGTGACTTTAATTTCCACCCGAACTAGAAAGGAAAAGGTTTGCTCTAATATCTCTTCAAGCCTAGCTGGACTCACTAGGAGTGGTTGATGTTATACTCCTAAGGAACTATAAAAAAAGAAAAAAAAGGAGGAAAGAGATTGGCAAAAGCACGGCCAAGCCAGCCAGGAATAGGATCACCACTAAAGAAGCCGAGGAATTCTTGAAAACCATCCAAAAGGCCAATTATAGTGTGATTTAGTAGTTGAACAAATCTCCAGCTCAAATATCTATCTTAGCCCTATTGCCATCTTCCAAGGTCCATCACAAAGCTCTATTGAAGGTGTTGAAGGAAACATATGTTCCTACTGGTATTACAGACTCCTCCTTCAAAGGTATGACATCATTGGTGTTGGCTACCTACAAAGTCTTTTTTTCCAATGACGACTTGCCTCCAGAAGATAGAAATCATAGCTTGGCCATGCATATCGTAGTCAAATGTGAAGACATGATTGTCACAAGGGTGTTAATCGACAATGGATCAGCCTTGAATGTCTACCTAATGGCCACTCTTGAACGCCTAAAGGTGGATATGTCTCTTATCAAGCCTAGCACTATGATCATCAGAGCCTTTGACGGCACGCATTGCAAAGTGCAAGGCAAAATTGAGTTAATGATTGAGATTGGTCCAAGATGAGTGAATGTATGCCCTAGGGTTGGAAACCCTTAGGGACTGAGTATGATCTAATGAGCAAGAAACGCAGTTGCTTTTCCCTAGGGATTTAATCACAAATGTTGCGAAAAAAGGACGGATAGAACCTGGAGTAGGGTATGACTCTTTGATGCAAGCAAAAAGAGCAAACCTACAAACGAAAATGGACACTTTCCCCTTGACTCATTTAGAAACAATCCTACAAGGATATCCTACTCCAAGCTTGGATGTTCACTCGGTCTTGGCTCTTTCTGGTTCTTGCAGACTTGACATAGTCTAGGCCAACTATATGAGACACGACTTAACTAGTAAGTTGGTCCTATTCCTAGAGGGGGCCTCAATCATCTAATCTTTCCCTTCATAGAAGTTGTGGGACAGAGCAGATCAAGGGGGCCTTTTCAGCATAATCCTGTCCACCCATAGACCCAAGAAAGGCCTATAATTCGACATCCAATAACTATCTGAGGTATATGTATCCAGCATTAGCCTTTAATGCTGAGTTCGGGTTCGATTTAATATGAGGGATGATGTCATGCATTTTGAAATGGAAGGGGAAAGACTTTCCAAGCACAACAAATATATGAATAGATAAAGCTGTAGAAGAAATTAAATCTACTACCCTAGGTTTGTACATGTGAAGGAAAGTTGTAAAGCATGCTTAGGAAAGTAGGAAAGCTTCACATACGAAGATATCTCAAAGCCAGTTTTTCAAAAAACCATTTTGAAAAACATTTTGGAAAATATATTTAAGTTTTGAAAATAGTTTACTAGGATATAGTAAAAGCATTTTCCAAAAGGAAAGCCCAAAAGGCTAATGCCAATTTCAATGTTTTTGAAAGCCAATGTCCAAAGAATATAGTTTTATCAAAAGCTCTAAAGGATAAACTCTCTAAGTGTCCCCAATGGAGTCGCCAGTCTGTGGATGCCTTGCGAATGCTTGACCACCTATCTCGGCAACGCTCGCACAAAGGGCTTCCTTCGAGAGCCTTTACAGGTGCTCGTGTGAAGGAGGGTCGTTACCTTTAGGTGTGTGACTGGAATCTAAGTCAATTTTTAAGGAATTACCTAGGGTAAGTGAAGTCGCCACCAATCATTGGGTTTTTCTAAGGTGTGATTGGTCATCTGACTCTATTTAATTTTATTACTGGTCCTAGGCTAAGAAAAAAGGTCTTTTTCCTAATCTATTATGGATGGATAGAAAATATTGATTCTTGAGTTCGGAGGTCTTTAGGAACCCCACAGTGCCTGTCCAAGGACAGTCTTTTGTTTTGGTAAAACCGTAATTTTTAGACATTGGCAATTGAAAACAAGCTATTGGCATTAGCTTACAGGGCTTTAAACATGTTAGGCTTTGAGGTTTGATTTTGGAATGGATTTGGTCCCAGTCTATGCATTCTTAGTGCGTTTGGAATCGAAACCAAATTTCCACAATGAAAATTTCGCAACATTTCGCCTTATTTTTGTGGCAGAAATCCGGCAGTGCTTCACCTTAAGTGTATCATAGCACACAAAATGCTATTCTCACCAAGATTTCACTGTGAGAATATAGCAACAGGGTGTCTCATTTTCACTGTGAAAATTCAAAAGTGCTTCGTGTTTGGTGCGTTATGGTGCACCGACAGGGTTTCGCGTCTGTGTATACCGCACATATCGACATGCTCGTATAGAGACGAGCTGAAGCCCTTTAAAGTATCAAGCGTGTTGATGTGTGTCACATACATGGGGAAACTAGTGTCACTGGGTGACATGGATAAGGACAATCACACTGAGATGATCATGCACACAATAAAGCATGAATATACATCTACGGCAATCGCCTCTAGCACATACCCATACTACAAGGTCAAGAGCTCTCACGACTAAAGAGGGTCACTCACGTAGCCACGAAAGTCCACATACAAAGTGCACAGTCGCCCATATACAAGCAGATATAGATATATATACATCATGCACAATGTAACCACACAGAGCGGGAAAGTAAATTAGACATTGCCAACATTCCAAGGGTATGGCCCAGCAAGGTATAGGAAATATAAAATAGACATTGCCATACCCAAGGAATGCACCCCAAGCAAAGAGCAGGAAAAGTAAAATGGGTACATCGAGGGGGACCCTAATACACGCTCTAAAGAAGAGACTAAAGGAGCGAGATAGAAGGACATAACCACTCGGGAAGGCTAGGCCTCCAATCTACTAAACATTGCCCTTTTTGGGCTTGCATCTTCTTGCTTGTATCTTTACCCTTTTTGCTCGCACCTCGGAGTTCATGCTCTTTCTCCAAGAGTTCTCGCTCCATGCGTGTACATGCAATAAACAGGGAAACAAGCCAGCAAACAAGGAAAGAAAGAAACAAAGGAGAAAGGAAAAGCATGCAAAGAACATACTAACAAGGAGAGCCAAATAAGGGCAAACAAAGAATGCTAAGCATATAAAAGGGCACACAAGTATGTTATCAAACAAAAGAGGGTGTCTTAAGAGGACAAATGTAGGTTTGGATCGAGTGTCCATAGTTCCATTAGATTGGAGTATGGACGACACATGTGCCATCAAGCAAAATTCCTAGAAGGGACTCAAGGTCTCGTGTATCAAAGACGGGTGTGAACCTGCACGAGATAGTAGGAATTAGGCTTAATGACAGAAGCAAGCAAAGACTTATGCATGAACATGTAAGCAAGCATGCAAAAGAATGCATAGAAGCAAAGAAAGCCAAACAAGTGGCACAAAGCAAGCATGGCAAGCAACATCACATAGGGCGGAGAAAAGGTACACATTGAGCAAACTAGCATCACGGGGATGCGTCTCACAAGTGGTTACACCCCAATAGGCCACACGGGGGATGGATGTAACCACATAAGAACAAGCCCACTGGGG
>NW_027069579.1:0-5817 GCF_002906115.3 Quercus suber
TTAAAAAAAAAAAAAAAAAATTATGAAGTCCTCTAATGGTGTTTTAAGGAGCCTATAGTGACATTTTAAGGACCTATAGTGACGTTTTGTAACTCAAGCTCCATGAACTTGAGTTATAGGCAATTTTTTTTTTAAAAAATTTTTTTTACCTATAACTCAAAAGCTTGAGTTACAAAACGCCATTATAGGTCCTTAAAACGTCATTATAGGCTCCTTAAAATACCACTATAGGACTTAACTCGATTTTGAGAGAATCGAGTTTTAAAAAAAGAGTATTTCTCTAATTAGTTTCAAAAGATAGGCAAAATGCTAGATATTTTGATAGAAAGGGACAAAGACCAATTTTGTCCCATTTATGTTTCATCATTTAGATATTAGCGCCAATGATGTGTTTGTTAATGGTATTAGATTTGTGAACAATGCTGGACCTGATGGTGGCCAAGCCGTGGCTTTGAGAGTAGCCGATGACCGAATTGCAATTTACCAGTTCTCCATGCAAGGATACCAAGATACATTACTGACAGCATATGGTATCCATTTCTTCCGAGAATGTGAAGTTTATGGCACGGTAGATTTCATATTTGGGAAGTCGCGTGTTGTCTTACAAAACTGTGACATTTATGTGAGAAAGCGTACGGAAGGCACTGTGAATATGAACACAGCTCAAGGTCGTGGACAAGTGGAAGATACGGGAATAGTGCTACGTACACAATTGCTCCATTAAGGCTGACAAAGATCTTCAACCTTACCAACAGTTCAAATAATTTCTTGGCAGGTCGTGGTATAGTTATTCACAAACCATTGTCATGGAATGTTTCCTTGACAAATTGATTGATCCTGAAGGATGGCTTCCGAACAATGACAAGAAAAGCTTATCCACTTTGCATCATGTGGAGTATGCTAATCGCGGCCCAGGAGCCAATACAACAGGAAGAGTTAAATGGTCTGGGTATCATATTGCCAAAAATTCTGAAGAGATTGAACACTTTACTGTTGAAAATTTTATTAATGGTACCTAGTGGCTGCCAAGCGTGGGAGTTCCTTTTGTTGGTGGTTTTATAAATTAAATATTGTATGCATTGAAAAGGCAAATGTCATTTTAAAAAATCATATATGTAAAGAATTTGGTCCTTTCTAACTCGTTGCAACACTGTGACTCCATGCAGATTTTATTTCATTGCTTCAATCCTTGACTTCTATTGCGTTTATCCCATAGGATATATATATTGCTTTGTGAACTGGCCAAATGTCACCTATTGCATGGAGAGTTGACTAAAAAATATATGAATAAATTAAAACAGTTTGAAAATGAATTTAATTTTTTTTATAAGGTTAATGGAAAGTAATAAACACCTAAACAAGCACTAATAAAAATTGTTTACTAATTTTTCAAGTAGAATATATATATATATATATATAAAGTCAAAATTGAGAGAAAAACCAATGAAATTCAAAAATTAAAATTTAATTTTGTACTATGTGTCAAATTAATTTCTAAATTTTGGTGCAAGTACATATCATTCATTGCAACAATCGAGAATTTTGTTATTTTGATATTAAATGTGACATTATTTTCAATAAAAAATATTTCTTTTGTAAATATACCAATTCTATACCATATTGAGCTTTTAGTTTTAATTTTTTTAATATTTATTTTCATTGAATAAATATGAAAATAATTTTGTGATGGAAATTTCAGTACCAAATCTTATTGCAATAATGTATTGCTTCAAATGATTCTTTGGCAATAAGATATTGTTTCAACTTTGAGATTCATGGATGTAAGAAGAAAAGCTCAACATGCAATTTTCATGTGGATGATTGTTGGAGTCTTGAAGAATATAGGCTATGTTTGGCAACATGTAAAATATCTTCCGAGTGTAAAGGGAAAGGAAAATATTTTCAAATGCTTGGTTGCATTCTAAAAATTGCTTTGGAAAATATTTTCAGGTGTTTTGCTGCATTCTAAAATGCTATTTTTTTACTAGATTTTCACATTTTCTCAGCTTCCAAACAAATTTTATAACAGAAAATTTCAATATATAAACTTAAAAGAAACAAAAATCAAAACAAAACCATTCATTAAACTCTCAAACTCGATCAAACTAAGAGAGGGAGGAAGAAATTAANTCTCTCTCTCTCTCTCTCTCTCTCTCTCTCTCTCTCTCTCTCTCTCTCTCTCTCTCTCTCTCTCTCTCTCTCTCTCTCTCTCTCTCTCTCTCTCTCTCTCTCTCTCTCTCTCTCTCTCTGGGTGTGTGAGTCTGGAAAATGATTTGAAGGTAAATGAGATGTATAAAACATTTTACAGGGCTAAGGGCTTATTTTATGGTCAAATTTTTTAATTTTTAGTTTGAATTTATTTTACATATGCACCCAAACATGCATTAGGGTGTAAAATATTTCCTCAATTCCATTTACACCCGAAACGAATACAGCCATAACTCCAACGTGTTCCAACAGCAGTAGATAACAATTATATTTCCACTTTACACCCAAGTCTGTAGATAAAGCTCAACAATTCCAAATGAAGGTGCACATAAAAATGATCTAATGAGAGGGATATTGAGAGATACATGCAGTTTGGGTGATTTAACACACCCCATATGAATGCTCTGGCTATCATAGCATCGATCATTTTGATGGGAAAAAGCGTGCTTACAGGTTTGGATTAGCATCATTCTGTTGAACATGATTATTTATAATTTACCTATCAAAATGGAAAACCTTTGATTAGTAAATGGAAGAAGATTTTACACTATCACAAGGTCTTTATATATATATATCAAATCTTAAAATAAATTCCTTTTACTGTTTTACCTATTATTTTACTTTTTTTTTACACACTATTTAAATAGAACATCTAACACACTTCTTAAGGGTAAGCATGGATTTTCATAAAGATCATTATTGTGTTCTGACAGTCTTCCCTACAAGGCCAGATTGTTTGTTTAACACAATTATTGTATAGTACTATTTCCAGTATGCACTCATTCACTAACGGAGCAGCTTTTGCCTTCAAATTTTTCTTAGAGGCTTGATCAAATGCCACAACCCTTTGCAAATCCTTTTGTTTTTATTCTCAATTGGGAAAAAAAAAATTATCTCTAAAAAAAAAAATTCATATTTAGCTGAAGTAACAACACAACTCAACAATTCCATTTTGTAATTCCAAACAACCAAATGTCATAATTTAACAAAGATAAGAAAAATATCACCAAATATAAATTTCACTAACCTTTTTCAATTGAAGCAATCTAATAATCGATATCTCCATTTTTATCATCTTTGTCCTGCTTAATTGTGCACCCTGTTGACCTATCTAAATGTTTGGGGTGAAGAGTACGGTTGTCATAATTGTAATATCCTTTGCTGATCTTATGGAGGAGATAGATGACAAGTGTGCGCAATTATCCAATAATGTGACCCTTGGTATGGATCCAAACTTTCTTCAATTTCTCTGGGCATACCTACAAATGAGAGTTCTTTCAGGTTTCCCAGAAATCTAATTCCAGAGGGCACCTCCTTTAGTTGTAGATTAGGCCCTACTGAAAGCTCTTCCAAAAGAGGCAATGCTCCTTTGTCTATAATCAAACATTTAATTGATTCAAGTATCTGAGTTCCAACTCCTTAAGTTGTGTAAATCCTCCTTCCTTAAAATGCAATTTCTCCCCATTGTATGCCTTATACGCTATTCTAAGCACCAACAAATTATGTAGATTTTCAAAGATTTTCAATGGATCTTCACTCAACCTTGACCATAAATTATTTACACATACTATATGTTGAAGTTTTGGAATCCAATTCAGCAACTTGTCTAGATGTCCCTCTATGTAAAGTTCTTGAAGGCGTTGAGGTGGAGATGAAATGTGGTTTAAATCAATGATTTCCTCTTTGCTGATCAAGCTTACATCTAGAAATTCTAGATTGTTCATCTTCTCAATAGAGCCACATAAAGCCCTTCAAGTTTCCCTTGTAAGGTTTGTCAAGCCCAGATGCCTCAATTGCCTCAATTTTCCCAACTCTTTGATTAAATCAACCCCTCCATGATTTGTATCCACATAAAGCAGCATTTGCAATGACTTTAAACATCCAACCCTGCCTTGTATTTTCACTCGTATTGAACTAGCTAGAGTAAAATCCACGTTGCAATCATAATAATAGGCTAACAAATGTCACAGTTCATCAAGCTTGCCATTCGCAACTGGTATCTCATGTACTAGGGATTGTTGCAAATCCAAGTTCTCTAGGTTTCGCAGCTTTCCTCTGGATTTTGGTAGCATCATCACATTTGTATTTTTCAAGCTTAAACACCTTAGATGAAATAAGTGCCCCAAATCTTCAGGAAGTTTATCCACTAAAGCATCTTCGAAATCTAGAACTTTCAAAAGCTTGAACTTTGCAAGAAATTTACAACAAAATGATGATGGTAATTCATTAAGATTGAATAATAAGAGTGAATGTAGTTGGGAGTTATCAAATTGCTCCTCTAATTTATATGAAACTTTGTCCATTGACGTCTGTCGAGTTTGTCCTTTCAAACTTCACTTTTCTTTTGACAGAACATGACAAAAACATAAATTTTCCATCTTTTGGAGGATGATTTCATGCAAAAGATCATGAAGTTGGCATTTTCTAGCAGCTTTTCCATCTTGGCAAACCTCTGATACTTGAACTAGGTATTGGTCAATTAGTTCAGTCATGTATTCTTGTTCGATTTCTTCCAATGTTCTTCCATTCATTTCCTTTATGAAGCCTTCAGCTATCCATTGTTGAATCAATCTTCCACAACTGATAGAATAGTCCTCTGGATATAGGCCAAAGTACAAGAGACAAGATTTAAGATGGTAGGACAAGTCTTCATAACTTTGGGATAGAATTTTGCTAACACTTGCTAGATGGCAATTTTTTCTCAATTCATACCCAAGGCTGTTGTGCAAGTTTTTGTGTGGCGCTCTTTGTATTTGCATTCTTTTTTTTTCTTTTTGATTTTCCTGTGTTTGAAAGATTGGCTCCTATGATCGTGGCTTTGTTGGGAATGTATAATGCAATGTGTTTATAGTGTACTACTTTTAATTAGTAGCTGTAAATTTTGGGTTTAAGTTCAATCTATGTAGAGCTATACTACATTCACAATATTTTTAAAATAAATTTTAAATGGTAACTTTTTAGGTAAAAAAAATTATATCAATAGCAAGTCAGATTAGAACCAATAAATTTTATTTAAAAACTAAAAAAATTAAAATCAATAATAATTTATAATATAAAATTTGTTGTGAAGTTATTGTATAAAAGTTATGGACCTACATAACTTTACTTTATTAAAATTGACAACAAGTCCTTGCCAACTTTGAGGTTGGAACATGCGACAACTTGAAGGGTGCTTTTTCAATGATAGAAGTCCTTGCCTACTTTGTGGTTCGAACTTGCAACAACTTTTCGTTCATTTTTATTTATGTTTTATGTGTTTTTATCGTGTGTACAAGTTATGTATTCTAGAATTTTTATTTTTATTTTTACATTTATTCTTTTTGAAGTAGAAATTTGAATTTTGTCACATCATTAATAATTTAATTTAATAATATTTAAAGAAATAACTATAATTAAGTGATTTGATGACATAATTCAATCCACACTTCTGGCTCTCATTGTATTAAATAAAATATGGATTTTTTTTTTCAATCTTTTTCTTTTGGATTTTGGATTCTCTCTTCTTTGAATCAGGAAACTTCTGCGGGTCCAAGGTCATTTTTTTGAAGTAGATTTTTTTTTTTTTTTTTTTTTTTTTTTTTTTTTTTTTTTTAGTTGTTTTTTTTTTTT
>NW_027069579.1:16641-50557 GCF_002906115.3 Quercus suber
TAATCTTACTCATCACAAACAAGAGCCACAAAGCTCACTTGCTTAGTTGTGCATAGAGATGCTCATCTAAGCTACAAGAGATACAAAGTTTAGAAAACTTTATTTCATTGGCCATCCAAGGTACACAAGTACCAAAGTACACAAAACACACACTGTTTTGTATTTTTATTTTTTTTTTCTTTTTTTTTAAATTTAAATTAAAAACAAAATAAACAAAACTAAAAGTAAACACACAAAACATGTTAAACAAAATAAAGCAAAAACTAGACTGACCCAGCAAAAAAAACAAAACACACAAGCAATGCAAAAACACAGAAAAACAAAAAAAAAAAAAAAAAAAGGAAAAAAAAAGTGATGAAATCACTTAAAGTCCTTTTTCTTCCACACCTTGGAAGAGTCTTTCCTTTGATTGAATCATTGAACCGGCAGTGAGGGGGAAGAATTTAACCCGTTTAAGTTCGAAAGGAACATGAGAGCTTTCAGAAGATCTCCAAGAGGAGCAAGAGAGGATTAAAGCTGATTTTGGCTTCCAGATGCTATCATATCATTGCTCTGTTGAGTGGCTAACCACTTATAGCAATTTGGTCTAGTATGACCGGCAGCTCCACAATGATGACAGAGATGCTGCTTCTTCTGTTTAGGCTTTTGAGAGTTAGCCTTCTTAGCCCTAGGGTTTTTATCATCTTTCTTATCTTGCTTAAGGGGTGCTCCTAAGATAGATTTACCCTTGTCTAAGTTCTTACTAGCTAATTCAGTTTTGACATCAATATTCTCAATTTCAGTATTATTAGCAGGAAGAACAAAAACAATATTGCTAGTAGAAGCAGTATTAGAGAAAGAAATACCATACCCCAAACCAGTTCGATCCGAAGCAGATTTCTGATTGCTAAGCATCTCATCAAGCTTTGCACTTGAAGTCCTCTCTAGTTGAGCTCTGACTTGAAACAGCACTGCTTCAAGCTTCTTGGTCTTCTCAGCCAAGAAGGTGTTTTCAAATCTTAGTGCTCCAATAGTTTGATTCGCCTCATCAAACTTTGTGGACAACTCTTCACGATCAAGTTCCACATCATTGAGCTTCTTGGTGGCCAGCCTATATAATTTCTCATGCTTTTCAGAGAGCTTGTAGAGCTTCTCATAGGCTGAATGGATATCATCTTGATCATCCATTTTCTTAAATTTTGACTCCACCAGTTCTTCTTCTTCATCCACTTCTTCAACAATCCCTTCAGTAGGATTGACTGTGGCAGTGAAGGCATTTAAGATTCCGTCATCCTCATTGTCGGAATCATCTTCAGGCTCAGTGTCACTTAGAGTTGCAGCAAGTGCCTTGCTTTTTCCAATGCTCTTGAGATATGTAGGACACTCATGTTTCATGTGTCCGAACCCATGGCATCCAAAGCATTTTGGTCCTGCTGGAACAGTGTACTAACTTCCATCCTTAGCATCCTTCTTCCCTTTGTCTTGGCTTTTAGACTGAGAAGAATTGAACTACCTACGGTCCTTGTCGAAGCTCCTTCCATTGGCATTCTTCATAAACTTCTTGAACTGCCGAGTGATGTAGGACTTCATCTTAGAGTCTTCATCATCGGAAGACTCATCTGTATCACTGTTCTTTGCCTTCAAGGCCATGCTTTTACCTTTACTAGACTTGTCAATCCTAGATAATCCTATCTCATAGGTTTGCAAGTTTCCTACCAGCTCAGTCAAAGGAATCTTGTCAATGTCCTTTGATTCTTCTATCACCGTAATCTTGGCATGGAATCTCTCAGGTAGAGATCTGAGCACCTTCCTTACAATCTTGGGTTCAGGGATGGTTTTCCCAAGATTGAAGGCTGAGTTCACTATGTCCTTGAGCTTGGCATAGAACTCATCAAATGACTCATCCTCCTCCATCTTAATTTCTTCAAAACTTGTAGTGAGCCTCTGAAGCTTTGAGTCTTTGACAGCCTTTGTGCCTTCATAGGTAGTCTGGAGGATGGTCCAAGCCTCCTTAGCAGTTTCAGTTGAGAATATCTTTTTGAACTCCTCATTTGTGATTGCGCTAAATAAGGCATTTAACGCTCTGCTGTTGAAGTTAGCCGCCTTGATCTTAGTATCATCCCAATCGGCCGGATCTTCTGTTGGCTTAGTCCAGCCAATCTCTACAACTTGCCACACTTTTTCATCTAAAAACTGCAAGAAAGCTCTCATGCGTACTTTCCAGTATGCCTAATTAGTGCCATCAAATAAATGAGGTATAATTAAATATTGTCCTCTATCCATGACAAACAGGGGTCAATGGATCAACACAACAAAGATTAAATCCTAATCAGAGTGTGTCTGCTCTGATACCACTTGATAGGTCACAATCTGAATGACCCCTTGTGATTAACCCTAATTAATTAATTTAGCCAAGTAATTAATTAATCAATTAATCATGTAATTTTATGGAAGCACAAATAAATCACCAATCAACTAAATATGCAGTGGAAAATAAATAACATGGTGATTTGTTTACGAATGGGGAAAACCCTAATGGCAAAAACCCCACCAGGTGATTTTCAGGTCACCACTCCCGAAACTCCACTATTATCAAATCAAATGGTTACAAGTAAAGGAATCCCAAGTACCTTACCAACCTACAGTTGAACCCTTACCCCAATACCCAATTAGACTTGATCTGTAGTGACAGTCTCCACCTTTGATGCACGGCTCCCAAGTACGTGACTAACCAATGCGTGGATCCAAGTACGCGACTTCAGAACACCAACTGAGGAAGAATGGTTGGCTGCAAAGTTCTTCAGTTCATCCTTTACGATGAATAGTAGGAAGATGCTTGGTTACAAAACTCTATGGTGCAAATACACAGCAACTTCTTGATGGAAGATGAACTAGGTCAAGAACTTTGTCTGTTGATCACAATTTGCTTAAACAAAGATTGCTCAATGCTAATACAACTTGTGTCACTCTAGACGGCTCTTAAAATAATCCTTTTATATGTTTAGGGTTAGAAGAAAAGAAGGCCCAAAAACATATTCACGGATCCCAAGAAAATCAGATTGGAAATCTGACTTTTTAAATCTCGACAGATAGCAGGTGTCGAACTTTAAAAATTTTGCACTTCAGCTTGCTTTCTCTTGGACAGACTTGATAACTTCAACACTTGACCTTGAAACATTGTTTCTAGAAGTATTAAAAACACCTAGAACTACCCAATTACAAGTAGAGTGCGTTTTGTCAAAGGATTAGCCAATTTACATAAATAAGTGACATATGTTCTTAAACAAGTTAGAACATATATGTCCTAACAATGTTAATGAGATGGTTGCTAATTTTGGTCAGCTGTGAGTCTGTGACACTTCTAATGACTTTCATGTCTTTGAATTAGGATATCCTCTAGATTTTACACATTATACTACATGTTTTATAGGCACTAGTTTTGTCAAATTTGGCTAGCTAGGAGACTTTCTTATATGCATGCAGTTAATTGCCGGGAAACAAAGAAATTTAG
Source organism: Quercus suber (assembly GCF_002906115.3). Lineage (NCBI taxonomy): Eukaryota > Viridiplantae > Streptophyta > Magnoliopsida > Fagales > Fagaceae > Quercus > Quercus suber. The sequence continues at coordinate 20,132 of NW_027069579.1, forward strand.
GGAAAAAAAAAAAGTCTCAGACACGCTTACATGTTACAACATGGGGACTGTTTCAAGTTCTTATTATCTTCTCAAATGATTAATATGGGGTATGAAATAGTTTTGAAATAGTAAGATCAAGTCTCGATCAATGCGGATGTGCGGTTTTAGACTTTTAGGACTTTCCTTGAGGTTACAACTTACAAGGGAAACATCTTCCTGGATAGAACTGAGCTATTTCTCTATTGGGGTAATACCGGGTATGATGTTAAATTTCTACATTTGACTAACTGTATATTTCTTAATTTCTCTTTCCCTGTAATGAATTCAATAGGTTAGGCTCCACTTAATATATAACAAAAGAGTGATAGATTAAATGATTAAGTTTACCATTTTTTCAGAAGTTTAAACCGTTAAGAAATTATGAATTTAATTAATTAATCTAATAATCTCCTTTCACATGTGAGTTTGAGCTACCTTTATTAAGTGAGGCCTAACATGTATATATACCATATTAAATTAGTGATTATCTCAAAAACTTATCTTAACTCATTAAACAACTTGTTATTACTTAATATTATTTCAGTCAACAAAAAGATATTTATCAAGAAGCCCAAAAATGACATCATCACCAAAGAATGGTTAATGGTCATCTAGGTGGTAAAAATACTAAAAAAACAACTCTCATGGAACAAATGTTATAAGCATAAGGTAAAATTCATTCATTTCTATAATTTAATTTTTATTTTATTTTTTAAAAATGGTAGCAGTGGTGGTGGTTTTTTTCTAATGGAATGTGCTAAATGGTCTCAATCCTCGAACTTTGAACTTTTATGGGCCTTACTTAGTCTTTCAAATAACTGGGTTTGTATGTTTGACCATATGGACCATTAAAAAAAAATGTTTGACCATATGAGCCAGTTGAAACTAGCATTGCCATTATCAGCCACGGAAAGCCCATTACCTAATAACCGAAGATATAAGATCGAATGCACTGTGATGCCTGATGACCAAACTAATACCTCTATAAAATAAATAATAATCTCTCATTCTCTCTCTTTTTTTTTTTTTTTTTTTTTTTTGATAAACAAAAATGAGAGTCTTTATGGAAAATAAATAATAATCTCTCATTCTCTCTCTTTTTTTTTTTTTTTTTTTTTTTTGATAAACAAAAATGAGAGTCTTTATGGTTGTATTATATCACCAGGGTTGTCAGAGACCGTGTGAGGGACAAGACCCACCGAACCCACCGAGGTACCCGCCAAGGCTCGATCCGATGTTCCCCTTAAATCCCTCACACAGCAGCCCACCAACAAGAGCTTGCTGGTAGTGGGAATCGAACCTATGCTGGTTAGGCGAAGAGAATGAACCATGCCAACTGAGCCAAGCCCTCGTTGGCAATCTCTCATTCTCTCTTCTTTTTCATTTATTTGGACTCTCGTAAGTAGATAATCAGACTGAGACAATACTCACAAGAAGTGTGCAAAAAATGGCATCAAATGCCCAACAGAGATTATAATGAGATTTGATTTCAAACTTCAATACCAATTACATTGAACAATATGATCAGAATATCTTAAATATTATTGGGAAAAAAAAATCATATCTTACGAGTTATTGGAAAAGGATACACCATTGAACTTTAAAACTGGTTAACCATTAATTTTTCCCAATAAAAATTCTTATTTATTTGTTATTGAATAGACCATAGACCAGTCCCCTTTTAATTTAGGAGTATTGAATATATCCATAATTTTGTAAGTTATCATCTTAATTTTAATGAAATTCAAGTCTTAAAGGACACGACCAGTGAACCCTATGTTAAGAAAGGGTGAGAAGGTGAGCTGTTACTAAATTGGAGCTGGGAAGGTTAAAGCAAAATCTCTAATGTGAGGTTGTCCAGTCAAAATGTCTCATGTATTGGTTTACTCATTACCAAATTCTGTAAGACTGTAAATTAGTCCAAAACTAATGGCACAATCAACATGAATGTATTGTGTTTAATAGGGTAAACAAAAAGAATTAGCCAGGTAATCTAAAGATTCCACATGTAAATAAATCAAATTAGGGTTGAATGGCAATTTTATCTAATTCCTAAATTTAGATAATAAAAATTAAAATTATATGACAATTAAAATGACATTGAAACGATTGATATGGTAAAAAAACAGCAGAATAATTTTGAGATAGTTTGAAACAGTAGAATTTTGAAATAATTTGAGGGGGAAAAAGAGAAGACAAATGACATGAAGGTTTTTTGTGATTTGGCCACAATGCCTACATCTACAAGACATGAATCCAATTGGTTACATTTTCATTTCCTTAGATAATTTATATCTATATATATCTAAAAGTTGAAGCATAGCATTTATTGTTGCTACACTTCTGTTAAGCTACATCAGCAGTCACATCATCTACCTATTTCTCATTTCTCTTCACTACTTCCAATCATAATTTCTCTTTTACCTTTTCATTTTTCCACTACTCTCAACCTTTATGTCACTTTTCATCTATCCCTTCCTTTTTCTTTTATTTTGGCTTTTCTTATTGTTACGACATATGTGAGTTAATGTTAGGAACGTCTGTCAATATTTTTATGTAATTGGCTAATCTTTTGACAAAACATACTTTACTTGTAATTGAATAGATATAGAATGTGTTTAATGCTTCAAGAAATAAGATTTCAAGATTAAGTGTTAAAGCCATGCAAGTTTGTCCAAGAAATAAGTGAAGAAGTACTGGTTTTTAAAGCTTGATAGGTAGTATTTATCGAGGTTTAAAAAGTTGCTAAAGCCCGAAACTCGACAGCTAGCTCGATAGATAGGGTATTTGTCAAGATTTATGAAAAACAGATTTTCAGTTCTGTTTTGCATCCAATCCGTGAGTATGTATTTAGACTTTCTTTTCTCATAACTCTAAACATATATAAGGATTATTTTAAAGGCCGTCATAGGTTGCACAGTTGCGAGAGTGTAAAGCAAAGTCTTCTTCATGTAAATTATGACCGAAGACAGAATTTGCCTCAATTCATCCTTATCTTGAAGAAGCTGCTGTGTTTGTACACCTTAAGGTTTTATGACCAAGGAGTTTCTTTGTTAGGTTCTAAGGTCTTAGGATTTTATGTATTTAGAACTCTAATTTGTAATGTTGGCAAACCATGATCAAAACATTGTATGTTGTCTTCTTTAGACTTGCTCAAAGTTGGTTTAATATTGTAAAGTTGGAATCGAGTGGCTGCAGAAGTACTTGGGACTCTCGGCCTGGCTCGATCGATCGAAGAATAGACTCGATCGATCGAAATTCGCACAGGTTGAATTTTCTGCAGAATTTCCAACTCAGCCCTACTTCATTAAACGTTTAGGGTTTTATGTTTTTACCCTAGGTATATAAATAAAACCCTAGCCACGTTTTTGAAGGTTGTCCATATTGTATTGTTGCTCATACATTGCTGTTTTGTGTGAATCTCGTGTGAGATCTTTGAGGAGCTTTCCTTTACACAAAACTTAGGGTTTTCATGGTGGAGATGATTTCAACATCTTGAAGATCATTACTGTTGCAACCATTGGAACTTAAAAGAAAAGCAAGCGGGGAGCTTGTAGCTGATTGAGGAATTCAAGAAAGAAGTAGTCCGTGGATTCGGAGCCTGCGCGTGGTCGTGTCAGGAAGTTCTACTGGTGGGTAGCATTAGGAAGTCGAGCGGGGAGCTTGTAGTCCTTTTGTACGAACTTCAATTCTTTCATAGTGAATTCAGGTTAGCCTTGAGGATCGGTGGGTCAAATCCTCCCCAGGTTTTTACCGTGTGGTTTCCTGGGTGATCATATCTTGTGTTATTTATTTTCCGCTGCATTATATCTTGATATGATTGTTTGGATTGTTTTAACCTAGAATTGCTTAATTTGACTAAGTAACAACTTGGCTAATTAATCTAGGCTACGCAATCTGTGTGTTTAAGGGGTCTAAAACCGTTCAAGTGGTATCAGAGCTGGTAGCTCTTTTTGTTTGAGATTTTTAATCTCTGAGCTGATCCTTGACCCCTGTTGTCATGGAGCATGGACACTCTCTGTTTGTTCCTCCTCATTTTGATGGGAACAACTATGCCTATTGGAAAGTAAGGATGAAAGCATTCCTGAAATCCATTGATGAAAGGGTTTGGAATTCCGTTGAATACGGATGGGAGAAGCCCGCTACTCCTGTGAGTGAGTGGCAAACTTCTGAAAAAGAAGCAGCAAGCTTCAATAGCAAAGCTATGAATGCTATCTTTAATGCTGTTTCTATGGAGGAATTTAAGAGAATCTCTAATGTTGAGGTTGCTCATACTGCTTGGAAAATCCTCCAAACTGTGCATGAAGGCACAAAGGCAGTTAAGATAAACAAACTGCAGCAATTAACTTCTAGGTTTGAAAACATTAGGATGTCTGATGATGAATCCTTTGATGAATTTTATGCCAAACTGAATGATATTGTTAATTCTGCTTTTAATTTGGGTGAAATCTATGATCAACCTAAGATTGTTAGGAAGATTCTTAGATCTTTAACTGAAGACTTTAGACCCAAAGTGACTGCCATAACTGAAAGCAAGGATGTGGACTCCATCCCTGTTGATGAGCTTGTAGGATCTCTTCAATCCTATGAGTCTGACCTACCTAAAGTGAACAAATCCAAATCAATGGCTCTTAAGTCAGTTGATGATGTTGATGGTGGTGGATTTGATGATGAGCTCTCTGCTACAGAGATTGCCTATCTTGCCAAAAACTTTAAGAACTTTCTTAGGAATACAAATAGAAAGGCAAGAGGTACTTACACTGCTGAACCTAGAAATTTTAGGAAGAATGATCCCACTAAGGTTAACAATTTTGAAAAACCTAGAGAAAATTCTGGTCAATCTTCTAATAACTCTTTGGGTCCTCAGTGTTTTGGCTGTCAAGGGTATGGTCATGTGAAATCTGAATGTCCTACATTCTTAAGGACTAAGGGTAAAGCTATGGCTGTAACCCTTAGTGATAATGAGGTTTCTGATGATGAGTCCGGTGGTGACGAGGATGGAAACTTCATTGCTTTCACGGCTACTGCTATAGTCAATGAAGGCATATCTGCTGAAGAGAACCCTTCTGATGGGGAACTCTCTGAAGATGCAGATCTTCAAGAGGCCTATAACAAACTTTGCAAAATTGCTGCAAAGGATGCTATGAAAGTTGATCTTGGCCTAAAGAAAATTGATTCTCTTGAGCTTGAAAAGAGAAATTTGCTTGTTAAACTGTTTGATGCAAATGAACTTTTGAATAATGTTAAATCTGAGAATATGCTTTTGCTTGATAAAGTTAGAACTTTGGAACATGATTTATCTGTTGCTAGATCTGCTAGTTCTAAACTTGATCACATGCTGAATGTTCAAAAGTATCCTTCTGATAAAACTGGGTTAGGATATGTTGAAAGCATCTTTGATACTGGACCACATTCCACTACTTTTGTTCCTTCTTCTTCTTCTGGACCTTCTGTGAGTGAGGTTGTGAGTGATACTGTCAAACCACCTGTGAGTGAGGTAGTTAAACCTGTAGAAGTTTCACCACCTAAGAAGACTAGGGTAGACTTAAGAGAATCTAAACCTAAGGAGCCTACCAAATCTAAGGACAAGATGCATGGTAAACCTGCGTGGGTTTGTCATTATTGTGGTAAGTCTGGACATATTCGTCCTAACTGTTACAAGCTTCAAGCTGATAAGAGAGCAAATAAACCAAAAGTGCCTGTGCCTCAAGCACAAGATCCTATGGCATTAATTGGTGAATTGGTAAAGGTGTTAAACCTTTATTCCAATCATGGAGTTGGGAATCACTCAATTGTGAATAAGAACTCCAATGCTCATGGTGCATCTAAAAAGTTTTGGATGCAAAAGACTCGAAATACTTGAGTCTTTCTGACATGGTCCTTGTGCTTCATTGCTCTATTCTTTTGTGACCATTGTTTTTTTTTTTTTTTTGTGTTTTCTTTGTTCTAGGACTTGCATTGCATTACATTCATGCATTTCATTCTAGGATTTATTTGTTTTCCTTTAAATAAAAAAAAAAAAAAAAAAAAAAAAAAAAAAGGGAAAGAAGGAAGCAAATTTATGTTGAACATATTGTTCTTGATTTTTGAAAAACAAGGTTGGTCAATTTATTTACACATAACATGTCTTATGTACCTTGTTTAACTTGGATGAGCTTACTTTATTGCACTTTACTAGTTTGAGCTTTGTAGTGCATGTTGTGTGGGAAAGATGTTTATGGTGTTTATCACTTTGTCTTAATCTTGAAGTCACATGTTATTTGACTGTCGGACTTGATCCTTTTGAGAAAGGCATAAATAACCATCTCACCACTGTTCACTAGCCAATCATGAACACCTTAGTGCATATCATAAGATTCTGTGCTCGAGAAAGTGTAGCACATGCACAAAAAGAACATAAGGTGTAGCCTCAAAATAAATTAAAACTGGTGTGTACTATTAGGCTTGATGCCAATTCACTTAATTCAAACCGGTGTGTACTATTAGGCTGAATGCCATCTCATGCAAATAAGAGGCAAAAATACAAGAAACTTACATGATTGCAAGCTTTTGTTCTAGGAGATGTGGGAGTTATAGGATGTAACTCTTTAGGTGATAGTCTCTTTTGAATTCTATGTGATGAATTTTGTAGACTTTGTGATTGATTGCTATTCACATATCACCTCACATGTATCTCAAGTTTTTGCTAGTATCACACACGACACAAGTTACTCTTTGTTAAACACTGTACATGCTAGTGTGTGTTTTTGGTCTGACCAACCAAGTTTGAAAATATCTTGAGATTTATGCACAACATATTTGTTGCTTGAGAAAATATAATGGGAGGTTGATTGCAATTTGTTTAAGAATATTGGGTTCAAAATTTTGGGTTTTTGAAAAAGCATTCCATCTCATACTCATGCATTTTGTTTCTTCAATTTAATGCTTTGAGGAGTTATTTTCAAAATTCGGCTTGTGTCTTTCAAAAACTGTGATTTTTCCAAAATTTAGTGAGCCTCTGCCCATTTCGATCGATCCAACCTATTTTTCGATCAATCGAAAAAGTGCTCTCATTTGTCTTAAAATGACTGTGCTTTTCGATCGATCGAATGTATTTTTCGATCGATCGAATATCGTGGAAAAGCTTTTTAAAAGTTCAGTTCTGACTTTTTCAAAGGTGCTATTCAAATTTTTTTCAAACTTTTCTCTCTCTCCGCGTTGGCTAGGCTCCACACCTCAGGATTTTTGTCGTTTTCCTCCGTTGTTTTTGCAAAATCTCTCTTTCCTCAAGCCGGTAAGACTCTTTTGCCCTTCCTTTTGATGTTATTTTCATTATTTCATGCATAAATCCATGCATTTAAGGGTAATTTTCGGACTTTATTCTTTTTGGATTTTCTGTTGATTCAAACCTTATTTTATGAAATTGATCATTGGGTTTTTGTGGGGACACATTATATTAATGATCCTTGGTGGTTAATTTGATCAATTTTGTGTTTTGTGAAAAATTGAAAATTCTAGGGTTTGTTCTTGATCCGAATTGGGGCTTTTGTTAAATTGGGTAGAATTTGATGAAATTGGCTTGTTGTGTTGGTGTAATTAAGCATTATAATCTATGTGCTGTGTTTTGTAATGCTCAATTCATCAATTTGTTGCAAAATTTTCAAGTGGTTTTTCAAATTTTTGGGATTTTTGATAGAAATTCCTTGTTCAAGCCAATTTTGTCCAATTACTCTCAATTAAACTTAATTTGTCACTGCATTTAGATCATGCATCACAACATTTTATTGTTCATGCATCATATAGATTTTTGTTCTATATTATTTATTGTGCTAATTTGCAGTCTGCCCTTGGTTTTGTTTTCTCTTGTTTCTTTGTGTTTTTCTCTTTGTGTCTCTGTCCTTTCCTTAGCACTATGCCTAGGAAAACTAGAGCCCGTAGGAGTGTTCCCTCACCTTCTCCTTCACCCCCTCCATCCTTTGATAGTGAGAGGTTTCCGAGTGAGGAAAACCAAGAGACTTTTGAGAAACTGACCGTTAAGAGAAAGATTTGGGCTGAGCGTTCTGTGCTGTTAGATGAGCTTGATCCTGCCATTAGGGCAAATTTTGAGCGTCGGGGTTGGTTACCCTTGGTGGATGTTTCTGATCCTCCTCCACCTTCTGCCTTGATTAGAGAGTTCTATTCGAACATCTCTATCCGCGTCTATGATTCCAACACTCTAGTTAAGAGTTGGATACGAGGCGTAGAGTACACCATTACTCCTCGGGTAGTGGCTGATGCTCTAGGGGTACCTTTGGTCCAGCATCCTGTCTATCCTTATGATGAGTCTCCCGAGATTAGCGATGTTTTGTCATACGTCACTGGTACTACTGTCCAGTGGGGTTCTGATCCTCGGATCACTTCTGCTGAGCTCTCTGGGTTGCACTATCTGTTCTTTCGGATAGCTTGTCATTCGATCTGGCCTATTTCCCATGTTCACACCATTCCTCTTGAGAGGTGTGTTTTTCTGTACGCTCTTGTTACTGATGCTCCTATTAGTTTTCCCCATCTTTTTCTTCGTTCTTTGAACGAAGTTTATAGGAGTTCATCTACTGCTCATGCTCTTGTTCATCCTATTTTCATTCATAGGATTCTTCTCTTTCTTGGTCTTGATGACTTTCCTTCCTCTGAGCCCGTCCATGTGATAGGACCTTTAGGTGCGTCTTTTCTTAGACAGAGGGCCGCTCATCTTCGAGCTGGTTCTAAACACCCTAGATCTGAGCCCTCTAGTAGTGCACCTCCTCCTTCTTCTTCTGCAGGTATGGCTGGTGAGGATATTCCTATTCCTGTTGGTGATGATGATGCTGCTGCTGATGTTCCTCCACCTCCTTCGGCCGACTTTGATGTTCGTCGTACTTTGGAGACTGTCATGACTGTTCAGCAGGCTCATGGTCAGATTTTGGTGGACTTGCTGGATGAGATGCGTGCTCTCCGAGCTGATCTTGCGCGTCTTCATTCACCCTCACCACCTCCTTTTGATGGCGACTTGTGATTGCCCTTTGGCATTCCGTCACAAAAAGGGGGAGTGGAGTTTTGACTTGTAGTAGAGTTTTTGTAGTTAGGGGGAGTTTTTTTTTGTTTTAGAGGAGCTTGTGGATTTTTAGATTGTATCTATGTGCTTCACTTTGTATATCATTTTTGGGGATATTCATGTTAGGGGGAGTAACATTGATTGATATACATGATATTTTTTATTGATTCTTGTTGCTTTATGATTCACTGCGTATTGATTTATATTTATGACTTGTTCATTTTTATATGTCTTTATTTTGTGTTGTGTGGATCTTACAAGAATGTTATACCTGTTGTTTTACTCTTTACTGTCACACATGCGTTTATGCGTTTGTTGAGTATTTCAGGATTATACAGGTTGATTCAACTAAGCTGCTGTCTACACTTGCAACTATGGATAGTAGTTAGGCTGAATTGAATTTTATGAGCATTATCTTTGTAAAGGGCTTTTTATTTGTAAAACTTTGAGCTGTTAATTAGGGTTTTGTCACGGATTGCCAAAGGGGGAGTTTGTTAGGTTCTAAGGTCTTAGGATTTTATGTATTTAGAACTCTAATTTGTAATGTTGGCAAACCATGATCAAAACATTGTATTTAGTCTTATTTAGACTTGCTCAAAGTTGGTTTAATATTGTAAAGTTGGAATCGAGTGGCTGCAGAAGTACTTGGGACTCTCGGCCTGGCTCGATCGATCGAAGAATAGACTCGATCGATCGAAAATCGCACAGGTTGAATTTTCTGCAGAATTTCCAACTCAGCCCTACTTCATTAAACGTTTAGGGTTTTATGTTTTTACCCTAGGTATATAAATAAAACCCTAGCCACGTTTTTGAAGGTTGTCCATATTGTATTGTTGCTCATACATTGCTGTTTTGTGTGAATCTCGTGTGAGATCTTTGAGGAGCTTTCCTTTACACAAAACTTAGGGTTTTCATGGTGGAGATGATTTCAACATCTTGAAGATCATTACTGTTGCAACCATTGGAACTTAAAAGAAAAGCAAGCGGGGAGCTTGTAGCTGATTGAAGAATTCAAGAAAGAAGTAGTCCGTGGATTCGGAGCCTGCGCGTGGTCGTGTCAGGAAGTTCTACTGGTGGGTAGCATTAGGAAGTCGAGCGGGGAGCTTGTAGTCCTTTTGTACGAACTTCAATTCTTTCATAGTGAATTCAGGTTAGCCTTGAGGATCGGTGGGTCAAATCCTCCCCAGGTTTTTACCGTGTGGTTTCCTGGGTGATCATATCTTGTGTTATTTATTTTCCGCTGCATTATTATTCTTGATATGATTGTTTGATTGTTTTAACCTAGAATTGCTTAATTTGACTAAGTAACAACTTGGCTAATTAATCTAGGCTACGCAATCTGTGTGTGTTTAAGGGGTCTAAAACCGTTCAAGGATTTTCATCATGTGATTAATTGAAGAACTTTGCAGCCAACATCTTTCTCAAGTTGGTGATCAAATCGCGTACTAGAATCCGCGCATCTATTGGTTAGTCACGTACTAGGAGCCGTGCATTTGAAATGAGAGATTGTTACTACAGAACAAGTCCAATTGGGTATTGAGGTAAGGATTCAACTGTAGGTTGGTATAAGGTACTGGGATTCCTTTACTTGTAACCGCTTGTTTTGATAATAGTGGATTCTCGGGAGTGGTAACCTTAAAATCACCCGGTGGGGTTTTTGCCGTGTAGGTTTTCCCTATTCATAAACAAATCACCGTGTCAATTTAATTTCCACTGCATACTTAGTTATTTAGTGATTTGTTTCTGTTGTCATGTACATTGCATGTTAATTTGATTAATTAATAAAATTAGCTAATTAATCAATTAATATATCACAAGAGGTCAATACATTCTTGGTCTATCAAGTGGTATCAGAGCAGACACACTCTGATTAGATTTTAATCTTTACTGTGTGATCCATTGACCCTTGTTTGTCATGAATAGAGGACAATATCTTATTATACCTCATTTATTTGATGAGACTAACTATGCATACTGGAAAGTACACATGAGTACTTTCTTACAGTCTTTAGATGAGAAGGTGTGACAAGCTGTAGAGATTGGTTGGACTAAGCCAACGAAAGTACCGACCGACTGGGATGATGCTAAGATCAAGGTGGCAAACTTCAACAGTAGGGCATTAAATGCCTTATTCAATGTAGCCACAAATGAGGAGTTCAAAAAGATATCCTCCACTTAAACTACTAAGGAAGCATGGACTATTCTCCTGATAACCTATGAAGGAACCAAGGCTGTCAATGATTCAAAGCTTCAGAGGCTTACTATAAGCTTTGAACAGATCAAAATGGAGGAGGTTGAGTCGTTTGATGAATTCTATGCCAAGCTCAAGGACAGTAAACTCAGCATGTAATCTTGGGGAAACCATTCCTAAACCCAAGATTGTGAGAAAGGTGCTCAGATCTTTACCTGGGAGATTTCATGCCAAGATCACTGCAATTGAGGAATAAAAGGATATTGACAAAATTCCTTTAACAGAGTTAGTTGGCAACCTGCAGACCTATGAGTTGGGTTTGACAAAGATCGGGAAATCAAGCAAGAGCAAGAGCATGGCATTGAAGGTCAAGAGTAGTGACACTGATGAGTCTTCAGATGATGAAGATTCTAAGATAAAATCTTATATCACAAGGCAGTTCAAGAAGTTTATGAAGAATGCCAACGAGAAAGGATTTGAGAAAGGTAAAAAGCAATCCATTTTCACACAGTTCAAAAGTCAAGCCAAAGGGAAGAAGGATGCTAGGGATGGCGGTCAGTACATTGTTCCCTCAGGACCTAAGTGCTTTGGGTGTCAGGGCTTCGGTCACATGAAATAAGACTGCGCTACGTATCTTAAGACCATTGGGAAGAGCAAAACATTTGCTACTACGTTGAGTAACACTAAGCTTGAGGACAATTCTAATAATGAGGATGATGGAATCCTAAATTCCTTCATTGCCATTGTAAATCCTACTAAGGGGATTGTTGAAGATGTGGATGAAGAAGAGGAATTGGTGGAGTCTATGTTTGAAAAGATGGATGAACAAGATGACATCCACACAGCCTATGCAAAGTTATACAAGTTTCGGAAAAGTATGGAAATTTGTATAGGTTGGCCACCAAGAAACTTAGTGAAGCAGAGCTTGAACGAGAAGAAATCTCCACAAAGTTTGATGAAGCAAATCAGACCATTGGAATACTGAGATTTGAGAATAATTTCTTGGCTGAGAAGACCAAGAAGCTTGAGGCAGAACTGTTCCAAGTTAGAGCCCAGTTGAAAAGAATTTCAAGTGCTAAGCTTGATGAGATGCTCAGTCTTCAGAAATCTGCTTCTGATCGAACTAATTTAGGGTATGATATCTTTTCTCCTAGTATTGCTACTTCTAATTCTACTGTTTTTATTCCTCCTGCTAATTGTTGAAACTGAGAACAATAATGTAAAAATGAATTAGCTAGTGAGAATATTGATAGGCCAAAAACGTATTGACCCCTTGTGATTAAATTAATTAATTAGCCAAGTTGAATTAATTAATCCAATTAACATGCAAAGCACGTGGTAGCACAAACAAATCACCAATTAATCTAAGTGCAGCAGAAAATAAACTTGACACAGTGATTTGTTTACGAATGGGGAAAACCTACACAACAAAAACCCCATCGGGTGATTTTCAGGTTACCACTCCCGAAATTCTACTATTATCACAACAAGCAGTTACAAGTAAAGGAATCTCAATACCTTATACCAACCTACAGTTAAACCATTATCCCAATACCCAGTTGGACTTGTTCTGTAGTGACAATTTCCTATTTTGATGCACGGTAACCAAGTACGTGACTAACCAATTGCGTGGATCCCAGTACGTGACTTTAATCACCAACTGTAGAAGGTTGTTGGCTGCAAAGTTCTTCAGTTCATCCCAATAATGAAAATCAAGAAGATACTTGGTCACAAAACCCAAAGGTGCACATACATAGCAACTTCTTCAAGAATGATGAACTAGGGCAAAACTTTGTCTTCGGTCACAAATTGCTTGAACAGACTTTGCTCAATGCTTGTGCAACTTGTGTACTCTTTGACGGCCCTTAAAATAGTCCATTTATATGTCTAGGGTTAGGAGAAAAGAAAGCCCAAACACATAAACACGGATCCTAAGAAAATCATATCAGAATTCTGAATTTCATAAACCTCGACAGATAGGAGGTGTTGATTAACTGTCGAGCAGGTGTCGAGCACACAGGGCTGGAACAGCTTTCTTAAGCTCGATAGATGTAGCTGTCAAGCTTTAATGAATTTGCACTTCTCAGCTTGTTTTTTGGACAGACTTGATGACTTTAACACTTTATCTTGAAACATTGTTTCTTGAAGTGTTAAAAACACCTAGAACTACCCAATTACAAGTAAAGTGCATTTGTCAAAAGATTAGCCAATTACATAAAAGAATGACATATGTTCTTAACAAGTGAACTACATATGTCTTAACAATCTCCCCCTTTGGTAATTTGTGACAAAACCACAATAAACAAATGAACATATGAGAGAAGTCATAAATCACTCAACTCATATTCACTTGTTAAAAACAATAAAATCTATCCTAACACAAACCCTAAAAAAACTTTGCAAAAAGAGAGTTTATGGCAAGTAGACTTTGACAACCTGTATTTCTGAAACACTTTAAACAAAACTCATCAAGGCATCTTTATGTAAAATAGAAATAATAGATTGTATACAAGTATAAAAAGTATGTGCATAAAGGAAGAAAAGAAACAACACATGTAAGGATAGGTGAAAGAAAAAACATACATCCATATATAAAGAAGATAAGTACCATGTATGTCAATAATGGTCACAAGACCCAATGTACAAGAACAAATGTATCTATCAAAGAAAGAAAAGAAAAGATATATAAAATCCTCACTACATCCCTCATATCAACACTCCCCCTATCAAATGATCCTATACTAACTCTCCCTTTAAGAATGACTACTCTCATATCCCAAAACTACCTCCCCCTTTTTGTCACGAGTGACAAAAGATAAGAGTGTCAAGTAGACATCTCATCAGTAGAGCTAGCACCTCTATCATCATCATCAAAAGCATCATTGTCATCACCATCATCATCATCATCCTCAACTGTAGAATCAGAAGCTACAGGAGGTGGTGAAGGAGAAGTCTCAGAAGTAAAACTACCCATGGTCGCCTACTACCTAGCAATACAGCCAACACGAACATTCACCTGATACAACTCAGTAGAGAGTGTATCAAGGCGATCATCCATGCACTACAACTGCGTCATGATGTCTCCTAGAGTCACATCACCCATGGAAGAGGAAGGGCAAATATGGATGGAGTAGATCAAGAAGAAGGAGCCGAACGGGAGGGAGGAGTTGTTGACTCTTGTCGTGGCCTAAACTGCACCTTACTACGTTTTACGGTAGCGGCATCTATGGCACACATACTAGTGAAATGGTCAGACACTGAAAAAAGGACGAAAAAATGGCGTAGAATTCTCGTGATAGCAGAAGGAAAGATGAACTTATTACGGGATGCTAAATCTAGATTAACATATATGATAAAAAGAATGAAATGTAGAGGGAAGTTTATAGTAAGATGCTTAAGTAGGGACAACAAAAATCGAGCACGAGGCTCTGTAATGGAGTTGTAGTGAGAGGGAGGATGGAGTACAAAGGTCATTACCATGTTCAAGAATCTAGAACCTTTAGCAAAAGGTTGACATGGTGTAAACTGACACTCATCCCAGTCAAAAGGGCGCTCACAGAAAGTGGACATAAGCTCATCCTTGGACACAGTCCTCAGACGCTCACAACCAGGATAGTCAGGAAACTCTATCCTAGGAACTTGAAGCACATCCGCAACAAGTTGCGGTGTGACAGGAATGCATGTACCTCAAACGCGAGTGAAGAAAAGAGGTATTGAACGATCACTCCTGTGCATGTTGGAGTAAAACTCCTAGATAAGCACAAGAGGACAGGCAACTAGGACGTCACACAATGACTCCCATCCTCGACTGTGAATGACATCGGGAAGGTTGGTGTCGACGAAGCTCGCCAAAATGACTTGGCGTTCCGAGTGAACACCTTATCTAGAAAAGTTCTCCAAGAAAGCCATTCGGGCATCCTTATCACAGAACCAAATGTTAGAAAGAGTAGGATCAGATGAAGACAATGCCCCGGAATGAAGAGGGTTTTGAGACGGAGCAAATTTACGCTTAGATGCCACAGACACAACTAACGTAAATAGAAAGAGAGGGAGAGAGAGAGAGAGACAATCAAAAAATTCCTAAAGCAATTCAAATATAACAAGTATATTGAAAAGAGAGTACGTATGCATGGGAAATGCATGAACATGTGATATGCAAAAGAAATTACATCATGGGCTTAGCCCAATCTAGTCCTACCAGCACACAAACAGATTGCACACATCTAAATGCATGAAAATACTGTTATAAGGCATATGTGATGCAATGCATGAAGTTTTAAACTCATTTAAGTGAAAACCCATCCCAAAATTGCAACAACTCATCAATTTTGAAAAACCCTAAAATTTTTCAAAAACCCCAAAAACCTAGGTTTCAAAACATGAAATGCATGAAGAGTGGGAGATTAGAAGCTTACCAAGTGATGAAAAACTTGAAAAAGCTTGAAGAAACCTTGAGAAACAAGATTGGAGTGAGATGAGAGTATTTGGAAGAGAAAAGAGAGAGCTATCGAGAGAGAGATCGAGAGAAATGAGTTCCAAATCGCACGAAGAAGGATATATAGAACCTCAGTAAAGCTCGACAGATGAAGGTATCGATGGGTGTCAAGCCATCTGTTGAGGAAGGTGTCAAGGAAATGGTCATCGATAGATGCAGGTGTCGGAAAGGTGTCAAGGAACAAACCCTTAGAACCAAGAACAAAAGCTCAATCGATCCACCCAACTGTCGAGAAGCTATTAAGGAGGCAGAAACTTTCTCGATCGATCCACTAGGTGTCGAGAAGCTGTCGAGATTGCAATAGGAAAAAGCTTAAGAAGCTCGATAGATAGCTAGGTATCGAAGAGGTGTCAAAGAGATGTTGAGCCAGCTTTTAAAAACAGTTTTTTCGAGAAGTGAAAAACACAGATATAAATGCAATTCAACATATAACTCAACCAATGATCCAATCAACATATTAAGCTCTCAAAATCTTCTCACAATAATAATTTTAGGCACATGGATCTCAAAAACACACACATACACACACTAAAGAAGTCTAACCAATTTTATATTTCAAAAATAAGTCAAGACAGTTTAGTAAGTATATATTAACACATGTAAAATTTTGTGATAGCCAAATCACATTATACCTGCACATGTATCAAGAGTAGTAAAGAATATTATATGTTATGTGAAAAACATCGCAAGATTGCATAAGTGTATACATGTTATAACGATTTGAGATATGAGAAAATCACTTTAACTTACACACAATTATAATTGTTTGATAGGGACTATCACTTTCAAGGTATATTTTATAACTCCCACATCTCCTAGAATACACGATTGCAATCATATTTAAAGCACTTTTGATCATTTTGCTTTTTATTTTCTTTGCATTTTTTCTTTTTAATTTAGCATATCTTGCATGGGCATAGAAGGGAGAGAAAAGAAATACCTAATGATATTTGACATTCCAATTTTGTTATGTCGAAACATACAAATGTCATTGACATCACACTTTTGCTATGCCGAAGCATACAGATGTCTTTCATGATTGGCAGGCAACAGTGGTGAGATAGTTATTTATGTCTTTCTCTTAGAATTTTCTAGTCCTTCCTGTTAAAAAGAGTGATACAAGTGTTAAGTCCAAGAGATAACTTAATTTTACTCATCACAATAAGAGCTACAAACCTCACTTGCTTAGTTGTGCACAGAGATGCTTATCTAAGCTACAAGAGATACAAAGTTTAGAAAATTTTGTTTCAATGGTCATCCAATGTACACAAGTACCAATATACACAAAACACACATTGTTTTTGTATTTTCTAATTTTTTTTCTTTTTTTTTTGTTTTATATGAAAAACAAAAATAAGCAAAACTGAAAAAATAACCAAACAAGAACATGTTAAGTAAAGCAAAGCATAAAACTAGACTTACTCAAAACAGTAAAGCAAAACATACAAATAATGCAACAAACAAAAACAAGAAGATAGAAGAAAGTGATAGAATCACTTCGAGCCCTTTTCCTTCCACGCCTTGGAAGAACCTTTCTGTTTATTAAACCTTTGAATCGGCGATGAGAGGGAAATATTGAAACCGTTCAAGTTCGAAAGGAATATGAAGGCTTTAAGAAGATCTCTAAGAGAAGCAATAGAGGATTAAAGCTGATTCTGGCTTCCAGATGCTATCATCCCATGAGTGGCTAACCACTTATAGCAATTTGGTCGAGTATGACCAGCAGCTCCACAATGATGACAGAGATGCTACTTCTTCTGTTTAGGCTTTTGAGAGTTAGCCTTCTTACCCGTAGGGTTTTTGACATCTTTCTTATCTTGTTTAAGGAGTGCTTCTAGGATAGATTTACCCTTGTCTAAGTTCTCACTAACTAATTCAATTTTAACATTATTTTTCTCAATTTCAACATTATTAGTAAGAGGAACAAAAACAGTATTACTAGTAGAAGCAATATTAGAAAAAGAAAGACCATACCTTAAACCTTTTCGATCCGAAACAGATTTTTGAATGCTAAGTATCTCATCAAGTTTTGCACTTGAAGTCCTCTCCAATTAAGCTCTAACTTAAAATAGCTCCGCTTCAAGCTTCTTGGTCTTCTTAGCCAAGAAATTGTTCTGAAACCTCAGTGCTCCAATAGTCTAATTAGCATCATCAAACTTTGTGGACAACTCTTCACGATCAAGTTTCACAATACTGAGTTTCTTAGTAGCCAGCCTGTATAGTTTCTCATGTTTCTCAGAAAGCTTGTACAGTTTTTCATAGGCTGTATGGATATCATCTTGATCATCCATCTTCTCACACTTAGAATCCACCAATTCTTCTTCTTCGTCCATGTCTTCAACAATCCCTTCCATAGGATTGACTGTGGTAGGGAAGGCATTCAAGATTTCGTCATCCTCATCATCGGAATCATCCTCAGGCTTAGTGTCACTCAATGTAGCAACAAGTGCCTTGCTCTTCCCAACACTCTTGAGATATGTAGGACACTCTTACTTCATATGACTGAATCCATGACACCTAAAGCACTTAGGTCCTACAAGAACAGTGTATTGACAACCATTCCTTGCATCCTTCTTCCCTTTATCTTGACTCTTAAACTAAGAAGAACTAGATTGCCTACGGTCCTTGTCAAAGTCCTTTCCATTGGCATTCTTCATAAACTTCTTGAACTGCTTAGTGATGTAGGACTTTATCTTGGAATCTTCATCGTCGAAAGACTCATCTGTGTCACTACTCTTAGCCTTCAATGCCTTAATCTTGCCTTTACCCGACTTGCCAATTCTTGATAGCCCTAGTTCATAGGTTTGTAGATTTCCAACCAGCTCTGTCAAAGGAAACTTGTCAATATCTTTTGATTCCTCTATAGCCGTGATCTTGACATGGAATCTCTCGAGTAGAGATCTGAGCACCTTCCTCACAATCATGGGTTTAGGAATGGTTTCCCTAATATTGAAGGCTAAGTTTACTATGTCCTTGAGCTTGGCATATAACTCATCGAACAACTCATCCTCCTTCATTTTTATCTTTTCAAAGTTTGTAGTGAGCTTTTGAAACTTTGAATCCTTGACAGCCTTTGTACCCTCATAGGTTGTCTAGAGGATGGTCCATGCTTCCTTAGCAATTTCAGTGGAGGATATCTTCTTAAACTCCTCATTGGTGAATGCACTGAATAAGGCATTTAACACCCTGCTGTTGAAGTTTGCCGCCTTGATCTTTGCTTCATCTCAATCAGTCGGTGCTTCCTTTAGAAAAACTGACTCTTCGCATTCCTTTCTCACCCTAGTATAAATACCCCTTATACCTACGAAATGTTGAGAGATTCCAAAGAGAATTTTAAGAGAGAAACCTTAAAAAAAAACAAGATTGATTCATTCACAATCTTTATATAGAGACTCTTCAAATTCCTCTACTTTCACTCTCTCTATTGTTACATCCTTGAGAGGTTCTTGGCCAAATCTTTTTCTCACAATACCCACATTTGTGAGAAGGCTTTTTGGTGCTTTGGGAAGTAGTTAGGAAGGGACCAATGGTTATTGGTTAATGCCATGGCCTATAGTGGAATCTGGTAAGCTAAAGAAGACAAAGGTTCGGCGCAACCTCGTTGGAGGAAGAAGCTTGGAGAACTTAGGTACGTTGGGTAGATTAGGCTTGGAGGGTCTTCTGTTGTTCATGTATCCTAACTTCATTCTTTAGTGGATTATTGACCACCTGGAGAGCGGCAAAGAGGTTTTACGCCGAAGACAATGGTTTCCTCTTCAAAAACACATCGCTGTGTTGTTTTTGCGTTTGCATCTCTCTTCCCTTAATTTTTGCCAATTAATTTCTACTGTAGATGTGATTTTAATTAGTTTAAATTGTTTATCAATTTTGTTATTAGCTTGTGTTCATTTTCCGCACATATATTGTTTGGCATTAAGCCTGAATTGATAATATTGTATTTGGGGTCTAAACGTTCATAGTGTATTGGATCACCTGGTTCTTTCTTTTGACCACTCCATTTTGTTGTGGAGTCTTTGGAGCTGAAAATTTCTTCTTGATGTCGTGCTCATTGCAAAAGGCTTCAAATTTAGCATTTTCAAATTCCTTCCTATGATCGCTTCTGATTTTGACTATAGGAACCCCTTTTTCATTCTGTAACCTTTTCATTTTATCACAAGCTTCTGACTTCTCTCTAAGGAATTCCACCCAAGAGTACCTTGAGAAATTATCAACTACCACCATAATATAGCGTTTTCCGCCCTTGCTTTCAGTTCTTGTTGAACCCATTAAATCCACATGAAGTAACTCCAAAAGGTCTTGAAATAGTAACTACATTCACCTTAGGATGAGCTAATTTTGTTTGTTTTCCCATTTGACATGGACCACAAACACTTTTCTCAATTTTCCCAAACTTTGGCAAACCAACCACTGCTTCTAGTTTTGAGACTTTAGCCACTTGCTTGTAATTAGCATGCCCAAGTCATTGATGCCATAACTCTAAAAGATTCACTCGAGCACTTCGACACGCTATGCTCGGTTTGGGAATGATACCATAGCAATTGTCAGTGGTCCTAAGACCCTTCAACACTTGAACACCCTCATCATTTAGGATTAGACACCCTTTCTTTGAAAATTGGACTAAGAAGTCTTCATCACATATTTGAGTGATGCTCAGCAAATTCACTTTCAATCCTTTGATGTATAGCACATCAATCAACAGTGGCAGTCCCGGAATCTCAACGGTTCCATTTCCAAGAACTTGTGAGTGACTACTATCTCCAAATGTCACATAACCATCTTCCTTTGCTTTAAGAGTTTTGAATAAAGACTTATCTCCAATCATATGCCTTGAACACCCATTACCAAGATACCACAAACATGAATTAAACACTTTCAATGCAGTGTGAACAAAAAGACAAGCATATGATAAGCATTCTTAACCATCAAAACAAGACTCATCTTTATTTTCTTCATTCATAGAAGAATATAGCTTTCTTTTCAAACCATCAATACATTATGAACGTTTAGACTCTCAATTTACAAATTACCAATTCAAGCTTAATGTTAAACAATATACGTGCGGAAAATGAGCAAAAGCTAATAACAGAATTGATAAACAATATAAACTAATTAAAATCACATCCACAACAGAAATTAAATGGCAAAGATTAAAGGAAGAGAGATGCAAACACAAGGACAACACAGCGATGTGTTATCGAAGAGGAAGCCGAAGCCCTCAGCGTAAAACCTCTCTGCCACCCTCCAAGCGGTCAATAATCCACTAAAGAATGAAGTTGGGATACATGAACAGTAGAAGACCCTCCAAGCCTAATCTACCCAGTGTACCTAAGCCCTCCAAGCTTCTTACTCCAACGAGGTTGTGTCGAACCTTTGTCTTCTTTAGCTTACCGGATTCCACTATAGCCCATAGCATCAACCAATAACCATTGGTCCCTTCTTAACTGCTTCCCAAAGCACCAAATAGCCTTCTTACAGATGTGGGTATGGTGAGAAAAGGATTTGGGTAAGAACCTCTCAAGGATGTAACAATAGAGAAGGTGAGAGTAGGGGAATTTGAAGAATCTCTATGTAAAGATTGTGAATGAATCAATCTTGTTTTTCTTTAGGGTTTCTCTCTCAAAATTCTCCCTAGAAGCTCTCTACATTTCATAGATATAAGGGGTATTTATACTAGGGTGAGAAAGGAATGCGAAGAGTTAGTTTTTCCAAAACAGAGCTGGCTGGCGACTTGTCCTCACGACTTGACTGAGTCGCAAGTTCATGCCACGAGCTAACTGAATGGCCAGTCTGGACTTTTTGTCCTATAATGCAACAGCTGGCATGACGGTTTTGCTTCTCTGCATGCTTTGCTCGTGTGTATCATCTTGCGGCTTGCCAATCAGAAGTCACCCGCGAGATCCAATCGCGAGTTCCGGCTTCACTGCACATTCTTAAGCATTTCTTCACACTTTCTCACACACTACCTTTACAATATTCCCTCCTAAGTACAGGGTTTCTAAGTGCTGAATTACAAGAAAATTGGCACGGAATAAAGCTAACAAGATGGTTGATTAAATTTAATCTTACAATCTTTCCCTTTGGCTATTCTGTGACAAAACCCTACAACAAACTCTAGACTTAACTCGTGAGTTAGGAACAGTTGATCAAAACTCACTCACACCTAACTCTAGAATCTGTGAAACTCTTAAACCATAAGAAAAAGTATCTTCAAAAACACAATCAACACAATATGATCATTGTATGCAAAAAACTTGTGATGCATATGGAGTAAGCATAATGCGATCAAGTATAATGGAACTAAGTAATAAACCATGACTTGACCAAAAACGAACAATCACTATAAATAGTGATCACAATGCTCATTCACACATAGAATGAATATCCGGACATACAAGCTAATAAACTTAATTGCAAAGTATCATTTGCATGTCCAACACTCAACCAATGCAACAACACAAGGTAATTGCATTAAGGATATAAAATCCAACAAAGTGCACAAGAGTGATGTACTTAAAGAAAATGCATGACATTTAACATCAAGTACTTAAACTACAAAGCATGGGTACAAAAACCTTAAAAGCTTACAAAAGCAACAAGTACTAACAAAACTTAAACTGAATAACGTAACATAAACACTGAAATATGCTAATATGAAGCAAAATATTAAACATAGGCCTTCTTGCTGAAATCTCCCTCTCTGATCCAGCTTTTTCTCCCCCTATCAATGTAGTCCCCCTATCAACATCATCTCCCCATTTTTGTCATGGAATAGCTAGTTCACACCTTCTTCTAGCTTTCTTTGAATCTGATCCAATTAAGTTTGGAGAGAAGTGAACTTCATAGCCCATTGAATGTTGTGATGGTGCAAGATAGATGTGAGTCCGGACATCTTGGTGCTCAACTCGTGGATAGATGCCACATTGTTGTCTAGCTTCTTATCAAATGAGGATGAACTAGAGCGCGAACCACTATGAGATGCTAAAGTTTTCGTTTTGATTCCATTCTGACTATGACCAACGCTAGCGTTGAACATACGCATGTTGATTGGCGCCTGTTTAGTGTAAGGAGACTCATCTATTAATGGATAAATCCCTTTGAGCTTCAATATCCTAGAAATGAGGCAACAAAAAGGAATGCATATCCTTGACTTAGTTCGTAGAACCATTTTGTGTAGAACATGAAAGATATGAGCACAAATGTCAATCTCTACATCAGAGATCAGATCATGAAGAAACAAGGCAGGTCCGAGGTTCATATTCCCGGTGCTAGATAATGGGTATAGATTGTGAAACATGATGATTGTAAGCACTTTCAATTTCAAAGGAAGAGAGGAAACACTAAATAATTTCCCATTTGATGAGAATTCCAAGTCTTTTCCAAGAGCATCTTAAAATAGATCCTCATCTGGACATAGATCATCATAAACCGGTGAGTTTTTAAGCATCAGCCGGTTGATGTGAAGGATCTCAGCCAAATATGCGGGAGAGACTGAGAAACTTTTTCTTCTAACCTAGCACTTGAGAAAAACTAAATAAGTTCCCATTTGACAAGAATTCCAAGTCTTTTACAAGAGCATCTTGAAGTAGATCCTCACCTAGACATAGATCATCATAAATCGGTGAGTTTTTAAGCATCAGTCGATTGATGTGAAGGATCTCAGCCAGATATGCGGGAGAGACTGAGAAACTTTTTCTTCTTCACCTTCAACAATTGCATTAGCATAAAACTCTTTTACCAAACTCTCATATGCTTTGTCAAGGTCGGAGAGAAGGTAATTCCAATCTTTGTAAGCAAACCATTTAGGAATGTCGGTGTCAAAAAGAGAAGGTTGATCAACAACCCTTTCAACCAATGGTGTAGCATCTCTGAAATAATTCTCATGAGTTTGAAAGGCAGCATAGGATCTGAATTTGTTGGGATCGAACACTCCTGATGGTGATCAGGTCCTCTTTATTCTAGGTGAGAGGTCATCAACATCAATGACAGGCTCCTTCCCTTTGTTGCTGCCCCCTTTCACAACTGCTCTCTTGAATGGAGACGTTTTCACCCTGCTTCATGTTCTATCAAAAACAAGAGAAACCACACAAGTCACTAGACAATATTAGCATTGGGTTAGATCCAAAACATGGAAAATGAGGAAAACCCTAAACCACACAAGGCACTGCCTAATAACCCAAGATGAGTAAAATGAGGAAAACCACACAAGGCACTGCCATTATCAGCCATAGAAAGCCCATACCTAATAACCCAAGATATAAGATCAAATGCACTGTGATGCCTAATGACCCAAACTAATACCCATATAATTTTTTTTTTTTTTTTTTTTTTTTTTAAAAACGATCTTCTCATTCATTCAAATAGTATAAATGCTATGCTTCAGCTTTTAGATATAAATATATATAGAAGATTTCAAATGTTTCAATGTCATTTTAATTTTTATTATCTAAATTTAGGAATTAAAAAAATTGCATTTCAACCCTAATTTGATTTATTTACATGTGGAATCTTTAAATTTTACATGTGGAATCTTTAAATTACTTGGCTAATTCTTTTTTATAACCCTATTAAACATAATACATTCATGTTGATTGTGCTATTAGTTTTGGACTAATTTACAAAATATGGCAATGAGTAAACCAATACATGAAACATTTTGACTGAACAACCTCACATTTGAGATTTTTGCTTTAACCTCCCAGCTCCAATTTAGTAACCGCTCACCTTCTCGTCCTTACTTAACGTTGGATTCGCTGGTTGTGTCCTTTAAGAGTTGAATTTGATAAAAGTTAAGATGATAACTTACAAAATTATGGTATATTCAATACTCCTAAATTAAAAGGGGGATTGTTCTATGATCTATTCAGTAACAAATAAATAAGAATTTTTGTTGGGAAAAATTAATGGTTAATTAGTTTTAAAGTTCAATGGCGTATGCCTTTTCCAATAACTCGTAAGATATGATTTTTTTTTCCCAATAATACTTAAAATATTATGATTTTTAATCATATTGTCCAATGTAACTGGTATTGAAGTTGATAGGCCAAAAATGTATTGACCAATTTGGCAAATTAATTAATTAATTATCCAATTTAATTAATTAAGTTAATTTAACATGTAATAGCGTGGTAGCACAAACAAATCACAAACTAAATTAAATGTAATGGAAATTAAATTTGACACGGGTGATTTGTTTACGAAT
Organism: Quercus suber; assembly: GCF_002906115.3. Lineage (NCBI taxonomy): Eukaryota > Viridiplantae > Streptophyta > Magnoliopsida > Fagales > Fagaceae > Quercus > Quercus suber. The sequence goes on from NW_027069579.1 coordinate 45,084, forward strand.
AAAGAAAACAACCGAGGTAAAACCCTACTGGTGAATTTAAGGTCATCACTCCCGAGAATCTACTATTATCAAAATAAGCGGTTACAAGTAAAAGGAATTCCAGTACTTAATACAAACCTACAGTTGAACCCTTACCCCAATATCCAATTAGACTTGTATTGTAACGGCAATCTCTCCGTTCAATGCACGAATCCCAGTATGTGACTAACTAATGATGCACGGATCCCAATACGTGACTAACTCCTTTGCACAAATCCTAGTACGTGAATAACTCCACAGTAACCCTTTGATTGATGTAGTTGATTTGCAACAGCTTCACATAAAAACGCCAATAAAATCTTCAATGATGGTGTAAGAGACTTCGCTTGGTTACAGAACTCAAAGGCATACAAGAAATGCAACAAGAACTCTTTCTTTGTAGGAGGAAGCTAGGGTTTCAAAAAGAAAACCTTATAAAACTCTCTAGGGTTAGGTTTTCTTTTTCCACCTCCTTTAAATAGGAGCTTAATGGGTTCTCCTATTTCAAATAGGTTTACACAAACCTTGGGCTTTCCTAGTCCAATAAAAATTATACAAACCCATAAACCTTGAGTTTTTCTAGTCTTAGAAAGATTATACAAACCCATAAACAAATAGGTTTTTAGAATAAAAACGTTGCTGACTATAGTCTGAATCTCGTAAGCTCGATAGATCGAGATATGTGTTGAGCTTTAATGAATCTCGACAGATTAAGCTTCTGTCGAGAAGGTATCGAAACCTACAAATTGCACTTTTCTTGAGTAGTTCTTGAGTAATCTTCAATGAACCACTTGTAATGATCATCTTGAATCTACTTAGATTTACCCAATCTTCAAAGTGCGTTTTGTCAAAAGATATGCCAATTATATAAAAATATGTCCTTTACAGAAGTTTGAAATTAAATCTTATTATAATCTTTGTTGGGCATTTGAAGCCATTTTTTGCACACTTCTTGTGGGTATTGTCATTAGCCTGATTTTCTACTTACAAGAGTCCAAATAAATGAAAAAGAAGAGAGAATGAGAAGTGCACGGGGTTTGGAGCTATAATACAAAATGGGAAGGGAGAGGTAATGGCAGCTTTGTTCGCTAAAGGGCCACCAGTTGAGGATAGCGAGGAGGTAGAAAGACTGGCATGTAGACGAGTGGTGGAGTTCGTCGTTGATGCAGGATTTTCAGAATTGGTCATCGAAGGTGATAATGTAGCGGTTATGGCTTCCCTTTTGCATCCTGGGAATAACATGTCTCGGCTTGGCCATATAGTTCAGGATATCCAGTGGCTTTCGACTGGACTTAGATGGGTTTGTTTTAGTCATGTAAATCGGGGTGCTAACTTTGTGGCACACTTGTTAGCTAGACACGCGAAAAATGTTACAAAGGAAATGATTTGGATGGAGGACACTCCCCATCCAGCGGCTGAAGCATTGTACTTTGATTCCATGCAATTGTCTGAATGAATGAGAAGATCGTTTTCAAAAAAAAAAAAAAATATATGGGTATTAGTTTGGGTCATTAGGCATCACAGTGCATTTGATCTTATATCTTGGGTTATTAGGTATGGGCTTTCTATGGCTGATAATGGCAGTGCCATTTTCAACTGGTTCATATGGTCAAACATTTTTTTTTTGATGGTCCATATGGTCAAACATACAAACCCAATTATTTGAAAGAGTAATTAAGGTTGCGTTTGGATACCGCTTATTTTGCTGAAAATTGAAAACTGAAAACAAAAAAAAAATAATTTCCGAATTATTGTTCACATCAAAAATACGGTTCATTTGCTTATTTGCACTGTTCATGTCCCATGAACAGTACAATAGATGCTGGTTTAAAAAAAAAAAAGGGTTGAAACTCAAAACGTCCAAACGTGGACGTGATCTAAACGCTCACTAAGGCCCATAAAGTTCAAAGTTCGAGAATTGAGACCATTTAGCACATTCCACCAAAAAAAACCAACACCACCACTATCAATTTTTTTAAAAAATATAAATTAAATTATAAAAATGAATGTATTTTACCTTATGCTTATCAGGTTTGCTCTATGAGAATTGTTTTTTTTAGCATTTTTACCTCCTAGATGACCATTAACCATTCTTTGGTGAAGATGTCATTTTTGGGCCTCTTGATAGACATTTTTTTTGTTGACTCAAATCAATCTTAAGTAATACTCCCTCCGTCCCACTTTTTTTGTCTTGTTTGAAAAGTCAAACTTTTTAAGGGAACATCATTTATTGTCTTATCCACCTTTTAAAAATATATAAGTTTTCAAAACTACCTTTAAAAAAATTTATCAAAAAATTGAATTAATAAATTAATGGGGGTATAATAAAAATATTAGTAAATTAATGACTTTTATTTTTAGATACAAGACAATATTTTGAGACACCTCAAAATAGAATAGAGGACAAAAAAAGTGAGATGGAGGGAGTAACAAGTTGTTTAATGTGTTAAGATAAGTTTTTGGAATAATCACTAATTAACATGAAACACATGTTAGCTAGGCCCCACTAAATAAAGGTGGCTTAAACTCACATGTGAAAAGAGAGTGTTAGACTAAGTGTTAGACTAAGTCAGTCTTTTATTGGGCTCTCCCTCCAATAGAGAAGTTGCTCAGTTCTATCCTGGAAGATGTTTCCCTTGAAAGTTGTAACCTCAACGAAAATCATTAACTGCACATCTGCATCGATCGAGACTTGTTCCTCTTACTATTCCAAAGATATTTAATACTCCATATTAATCATTTGAGAAGAAAATAAGAACTTGGAACGGTCCCCATGTTGTATCACTTGTAAGCGTGTCTGAGACTCTTTTATTTATTTCTTTGTTTCCAGGTAATTAAGTGCATATAAGAAAGTCTCCTAGCTAGCCAAATTTAACAAAATTAGTGCCTGTAAAACATGTAGTATAATGTGTAAAATTTAGAGGATATACTAATTCAAAAACATGAAAGTTCATTAGTGTCACAGACTCACAGCTAACCAAAATTAGCAACCATCTCATTCACATTAACCATTCTTTGGTAATGATGTCATTTTTGGGCTTCTTGATAAACATCTTTTTGTTGACTGAAATAATATTAAGTAATAACAAGTTGTTTAATGAGTTAAGATAAGTTTTTGAGATAATCACTAATTTAATATGGTATATGTGTTAGGCCCCACTTAATAAAGGTAGCTCAAACTCACAGAGATTATTAGATTAATTGATTAAATTCATAATTTCTTAATGATTTAAACTTTTGAAAAAATGGTAAACTTAATCATTTAATCTATCACTCTTTTGTTATATATTAAGTGGAGCCTAACCTATTGAATTCATTACAGGGAAAGAGAAATTAAGAAATATATAGTTAGTCAAATGTAGAAATTTAACATCATACCCGGTACAACCCCAATAGAGAAATAGCTCAGTTCTATCCAGGAAGATGTTTCCCTTGTAAGTTGTAACCTCAAGGAAAGTCCTAAAAGGCTAAAACCGCACATCCGCATTGATCGAGACTTGATCTTACTATTTCAAAGATATTTCATACCCCATATTAATCACTTGAGAAGTCAGAAGATAATAAGAACTTGAAACAGCCCCCATGTTGTAACATGTAAGCGTGTCTGAGACTTTTTTTTTCCCTAAATTTCTTTGTTTCCCGGCAATTAACTGCATGCATATAAGAAAGTCTCCTAGCTAGCCAAATTTGACAAAACTAGTGCCTATAAAACATGTAGTATAATGTGTAAAATCTAGAGGATATCCTAATTCAAAGACATGAAAGTCATTAGAAGTGTCACAGACTCACAGCTAACCAAAATTAGCAACCATCTCATTAACATAGCTGGGGAGATCTAATAAAATGGTACCTCATGAACATCATTATAGAACCTTATTAATCATTTTGAAAACAACTATAGCTACCTACCATAATTATAAAAGGAAAAAAAAATACTATAAATTGGACCCCGTAAAACAAATACAAATTAAAAAGAAAACTAACAATAAAAATAGGAATTGAGACTTTTGTATTCTGTTATATATCATAATCAATGGTGGAGAAAATTTACGTTCAACTTGTGGAAAATGACCATGCACTTCATTTTTCGACACGTATTGTGCAGATGAAGACAAGTTGACTGACTTCTAAAGTCCATTCCTGTCGTTTTGCTCTTTTTCTTTCTTTCTAAATTTGTCACTATCTTGGCAGGTAAATGCTAATGCTACTTGCGAAATGGAATCTTGAATATTTTCATTTTGTGCATGCAGCAACACCATACTTAAAAGGGAACTGCAATCAGATTCCCTTGATTTAAAATAGATACATTTTAACAATAAATATTACAAATTTTAATGATATATATAGTTATGCGGCTTAGATATATGAAATAAAATAACTATGAATTGAATTCTTTTCATTTTACTTTGAAATGAAAATTCCTTATTCAGTGCAATAAACCCTTGTTTAAGTCGTTTGGCCCTTTGTGAATACTTTCACATGGAGGACTTACTGAAAACAAATAGAAAACAACCAAACACAGTTTTTCGTATTGAAAGCTTCAAAATTTCTGCATACAATATTGTTAGTACGGGACGGCAGTAGAATCTTCCACGTTTGACTCTGCATAAATTGGTTAGAATTTAGCCAGTGAGCGTTAGGCAAAGCGAAACTTCGGAGTAGGGGTGTGAACAGAGAATCTCTGTTCTACAGTCCATGCAACGTTTCGTTTTAGGGTTTCCATCACCCTGTCCATTTTTGCCTTCACTTCTCACATCTTTGGGTCTTCGATCTCTCCATTATGACATCATAGGTTAGATTAAATGAGTATGTATTGTACAAAAGCGTGTACAAAACCCCGCATTGAGTGTATAAAAAATCGATGTCGCCATTAGCCATAGAATATGCTGCGTGGAAAAGTCCTTCCACAAACAACAATATGCCGAGTGGAAAGTTCATTTGAGGATATATGATTTTCATATGCCGTGTGGACTGTGGAAAGTTCGTGGAATCTTGTACCGTCATAATCCTAGTTGAAAACTATGTGTATATACCGTAGTTTAGGAATTTGGAAAGTTCATTCACTATCTGCAGAGCTGATTTCCAAAACAACTTTAGCTCCACCAGAGAGAGTAAAAGAAAGAGAAAGAGAGACTCTAAAGAGAAACAGAATGGCGGAAATTGCACTTGCCGGAGCAATAGGTCTACTAGATGTCGTGCTACCCTTCCTCCCGTATGTATATCATAAAGGGGTGAGCCCCGACATTAATGAAGTAAAAGAATTGTTGAAGACCATGAGAAGCTACTTGAAGGACACAGAAGGAAGAGAAGAGACAGAAGGCTGGAAGGATCGAGTGCAAAATGTGCGGAATTTAGCGTATGAGACCGAGGATGCAATCGAAGAGTTCATGTCTGATGTTACTGGAAACTCCCATCATCACCGGTTGACAACCTTTCTTCATAATGTTGGTCATTCT
>NW_027069579.1:50713-60847 GCF_002906115.3 Quercus suber
TTTTTTTTTTTTTTTTTTTTTTTTTTTTTTTTTTTTTTTTTTTTTGTGTATGTACCTGGTCCTTAGCAATGTGGGAGACTTATATATGTTCTTATGGCTTCTAGCCGTTGGGGTAGTTATGGAGGTCTTAATGCTCCTTTTGGTAACGTCTTGGGCTGTTTTAATGTGCCATCACTGTCTTTAAACAGATTGTATAGTTGTCCCTGTAATCGTTTTGGGTTTGATTGCTTGCATTGAATGGTCTGGATATCTTCGTCAGTGAAGCATATAATTGACTCACCTAGCCAGAGTTTGGATTCGTCTGTATTGATGGGATCGTCTGTGTGTACATGAGCTCGTCAGCCTTGTCATTCTGTATTCTTATCTATTAGAAATACCCTAATAATTGTACAGACACCACCCTAACCTACATATATGTTATCCTTTAATTTATGATAAAACGGCAAAAGAATGCCTTCATTACACAAGTGGAAAAAACTGCATATGAATTGTGCTACTTTGCAAGAAAAACAACATAATAAAGAACAATATTGTTGTTCATGTGAAATTCTTTCAAATGTATTTGGTTACATAAGTTCTCCATTATTTTGATTCCTTGTATACATTGGTGCCGTTACTACAAAAATAACAGAATCAATATATTTCCAACGTGTTCTATAAATTCCAGAACCAATATATCTAAAGTCAGGTGATAAGCATATCAATTCTCATTAATATGAGTCCTAAAGAGACAAATAAAAATAATAAAAGTAATATTCTTCTTCAAATTACCAAAGCATGGCAAACATGTCCATCATGAGTCGATGGACATGTAACCATGGCCATGGCTCCTTTAATGCGTCCTAGCTATTTCATCCTCATAACTTGAGACTAATTATAAAATTAGTTTTTAAAAACCATAAAACCCACTATCACCCTCATCCAAATGAAAAGTGATCTCAAAAAGGAATTATAACTAGACTTCTCCATACCCATGGATAAACGCAGCAACAATTATCTTTAAAAAAATGATAAAACCCGTCACTTTCTTAGGCTCTATAGAAGAAGAATCGTACCTGAGACTCTGTGAGAGAGAGAGAGAGAGAGAGAGAGAGAGAGAGAGAGAGAGAGAGAGAGAGAGAGGGTAAAGGGAAAAATAAGTATAATGAAGAAAAAAAATTCTAGCGCCCAATTTTTTTTTTTTTTTTGAAAGCTGGAACCCAAAATATTAAAGGCCCGCCTTTATTTTATTTCTACCAATGGTGACGAAAATTATTTTATTTATTCTTTTTCAAATTATTTTATTTTATATATATTTAATTTTTAAAATTTTTTTATTTAATCATGCAATTCAACCAATGACCCACTGGTTGAACCAGTAACCTAGTGACCTATGACCCAACTCATAGACCAAGTTAATGTTTGATCCAGGTTTAATAACTATGGGTTAAATAGATATTAACTTAATTAAACCCAATTAACATTATTATTAATTGGGTTTTAATTGAGTAGCCAATTAGATCCAATTATGATTCAAGTATAAATCACCCAACTTTAAAATACCCCAAAGCCACTAAAAAGACTAAAATACTCATTAAACCTCAAAAATTACCAAATGCCCCATAAATCTAAAAAATGACATAAATACCCCAGAAACATAAAATTTACCAAAATACAAATCTAAAAAATGACCAAAATACCTCCAAAACCTAAGAAAATTACCAAAATACTCCCGAAACCTAAAAATCACCAAAAATACTCCCTCAACTTAAAATTGATTGAAATACCCCTTAAACCTAAAAAATAACCGAAATACCCCTAAAACCTAAAAAAAAAAAATGACTGAAATCACCAAAACCTAAAAATCACCAAAATACCCCCCCTAAACCTAAAAAATGATCAAAATACCATCCTAAACCTAAAAAATAGCCGAAATAAACACTAAACCTAAAAAATACTGAAATACCCCTAAAACCTATAAAATGACCGAAATGCCCCTAAAATTTATAAAATGACCAAAATACCCTCTAAACCTAAAAAATGACCAAAATACCACTCGAAACCTAAAAATGNTGTGCAATTTTCATGCCAATCAGATGTATTTACCATTTGATTTATGGACTCATCTTTTATGCATTATTTTAAACTACTAAAATTTGAATCTAGAAATTGATTGATGACATGGCTATTAATTTTTGATCACCTTGAAATTTGTAAGCATGAAAAATTTGAAGATAATGTAATCTAACGGTAGATTTGTCTAAATTCACATTGAATTAAGAAATATAGGGTTGGATTCGAGTTATACCTGACATAACTCTAAAAAATGTGACACCACCAATAACTTATTATTGAATTCATATTTTGAAAATCCAGCCGTTGGATTACATGTTCTGTATGGTATTAACATGCATGCCAATTTTCATGCTAATCGAATGTAATTTACCATTTGATCTATAAACTCATCTTTTATGCATTATATTAAACTAAAACTTGAATCTAGAAAATTGATTGATGACATTGCTATTCATCTTTGATCACCTTGAAATTTGTAAGCATGAAAAATATATGAAGATAATGTAATCTAACGGTATATTTTCTAAATTCACATCGAATTAAGAAATATAGGGTTAGGTTCGAGTTACACCCGACGTAACTCTAAAAATGTGACACTACCCAATAACTTATTATTGAATTCATATTTTGAAAATCCAACCGTTGGATTACATGTTCTATATGGTCTTAACATGCATGCCAATTTTCATGCTAATCGAATGTAATTTACCATTTGATCTATAAACTCATCTTTTATGTATTATTTTAAACTACTAAAACTTGAATCTAGACAATTAATTGATTACATGACTATTGATTTTTGATCACCTTGAATTTTGTAAGCATGAAATGTACAAAGATAATGTAATCTAATGGTAGATTTGTTAAAATTCACATCGAATTAAGAAATATAGGTTTGGGTTCAAGTTACACTTGACGTAATTCTAAAAATGTTACACCATCCAATAACTTATTATTGAATTCATATTTTGAAAATCAAACCATTATATGCTCTATATGTTCTTAACATGCATGCAATTTTCGTACCAATCAGATGTAATATACCATTTGATCTATAAACTTATATTTTATGTATTATTTTAAACTACAATTGAATTTAAACAATTATGCGTTTATGTGTTTTTTTTTTTTTTTGAATTTTAGATTAACTTTTATCTCAAAAAATTAATATTTTAATGATTTTTTGCAAAGGTCAATCGTGGCCCTTGCAAATAATTTGGTTTTAGTAAGGGCATATTTTTACCCACACAAAAATAAACTTTTTGTGGCAATTGGATTTTGGCAAGTATGGAGAATAATTGTGTAGAGATAAGTAAAGATACTGACGGCACAAGAGAGTAACTGTAAGACAGCATTGTGTTTTTTATTTTTTTATTTTTCTATTTTTGGTTTTTGTACTGGGAATTAGGGATTTGTTGAGGAAGACAAATTGGGCTTTTTTTTTTTTTTTTTTTTTTTTTTGTTGTTGTTGTTGTTGTTGTTGTTATTAGGGATGTGTTTACCTGAAAGGAATATGTCCTATATTTTTGGGTTTTTTAACTTTTTTTTTTTTTTTTTTTGGGTTGAGAAGATGGGTTTGTTCACATTGTTGTACCAACTTTATTTTATTTTTTGAATTTTTTCGACAAATTTATAAAGGTCAATTATAAATTTTAAAGTATAAATTTTTTTTTGATTATTTAATTTTTAAATTTTTTGCTTCCAAATTCTAAATTTTGAGAGTGGTGGGGGTAGGAGGAGGGGGTGGCAGTAAATAAAAATAAATTTTGCTGCCAAATTTTAAAGTATACATTCTTTCTTTTAAAGCAAATTAACTATTTACGACAGTTAACATGTTTGTCGTAAATACAAACTCAATTACAAAATAATAATAATAATTGTGATGGATAAATGTTGTCACAAATGTGAAAAGTAAGGGGGAATTTTCCCTCCAAAATATTTTATCATTTTTGATGGCTTCATGTTTGTCGCTAATACCCGTTTTTATATTTACGATGGAATCATGTTTGTCGCAAATAATAACACCAATTAAAAAAATTTTTGTATTTTCGATGCACAAAGGCCGTCACAAGTGTTAATTGTGCCGACGGTGTTTCTTCTATTGTCGTAAATAATACCTCTTTTATATTTACGATGGAAGATTGTTTGTCGCAAATACTAACACCATAAAAATATATATTTTGTATTTTCGATGTACCAAAGCCGTCACAAGTGTTAATAGTTCCGATGGTTTTTCTTTAGTCGTCATAAATAATACCTTACTAGCGATGAACATTTTTATGCCGTCGTAGAAAGTAAGGCGGGAACATTTCCCTCCAAAAAAAATCACATTTTCGACAAAAATAATAAGCATTTTCGACAGACTCATTTTGCCGTCACAAATGTGTTGATATTTGACGAGTCATTTCGATGGAAGAGACTGGCCGTCGAAAAAAGCTAGTTTTTACGATGGCTTTTTGTAATCATCGAAAAAGTTTCATCGCAAATAGCAATCTTTTTTGTAGTGGTTCATTGTTTCACATACAATTTTCTTAGGTCGATTTTTTGTATTTTTTGTTGTAATTTTATTTTCATGCACCATTTTAAGTAGAAACACATAGTTTTACACACACCAAAACCAAAAAAAAAAGTATAAAAACACTTTTCATCCTTAATGTTTAGGCTAGTTCACAATTCCTTCTTAAATTTTAAAATCAAGTAATTTTTCCCTTAATAAGTTAATAATAAGCAAATATATCATATTGTTAATCTCTCAGTTAAACCCTAATGAAAACTTAGATTCTTAAAATATTCCATTTTGTAATATCTAAAATACATCCCAAAAATTTTCTTCACGTATTTTGAGTTTTAGATGGTAGTAATTCTTAGAAAGTTGGAATGGTGATATAAGGTGTTTTATTTATTACCTAGAGAACATTGATTTTCTAGATTTAAATCTTCGAAACTTATAATCTATATATCTATATATATAATAATAGGTAAGGTAGAGAGAAAATCCAATTAAATTTCAAATTATAATTCAATTAAAGTCTAATTTTGCGTCATGTGTCTTATCTAATCTAAATTTTAGAATTTTGTGCCAAGTAAGTTAATTTAGTGTAAAAATTAAATTTCAATTAGAGTTTAATTTTGTGTCACGTGTTCCATCTAATCTAAATTTTTAAATTTTTATGCCAAATTAGTTAATTTAGTGTAGAAAAAGAGAAGTGCAATATAATTAACCATAAAAAAAAATCATATAACTAAAAAAAAAAAATCAAATTTATAAGTCATATATATATATATATATATTAATGGGTAAAGTTTACAGAAAATTGAATTAGAATTTGAAATTATAATCCAATTTTGTGTCATGTGTCTAAATTTATGTGGGAATTACATCATAATTATCCACTTAAGCTTGTACCATGTGTCTACTTTAGTTTTTAATTTTTGTGTCAAGTGAGTTAATGTGTGCAAAATACTAAGAATCTAATATTAATGAATTATAATTTATTTTTTTTTAAACAATCACATATACTCAATAAAAATCACCACATGTTTCTCAAAAAATAAATAAAATAAAAATCATCACATAACAAATCACCACATGTTCTATCTTATTAAAAATTAGAAAAAAAATGATCATAAATAATATTAAATTTAGGTAAGAATTTTAATATGTGACTAATTATGTTTACTTAAAAAAATAATTTGACTAATTATTTATATTTTATGATAAAAAATGTGTTTAACTTTAAATGTATCTATATGTATACATGAATGCATGTGTTACATGCTTTTAAAAAAAATTAATTTGACTAATTATTTTTATTTTTATAATAAAAATTTTGTTTAATTTTAAATGCATCCATGCATTTGCATAGAGTTACATGCTAGTATATAATAATAGATGTAGGGATAAGGGCCCAAAATTATATATTGGATCTTGGGCCTTAGTCTAGAACGTTGGTTGGTCTGAGGACGAATAAATAGTAGTAAGAGTGTTAAACTTAGAATCCCATGAGTATGTTGCGAATGGAAAGGTTAGGGGAGGTGGTACGAGGAGTAGTATCTCCTCGGATAAACGAAGTACAAATCAAATGTATATCCTATAATTCAAAGTGACCTTCCAAGAAATTCCAATGATAGGGACGTGAATTATGAACGTTCAGGAGGGAAGGAAGCTCAGAAATATCTAAGAGAAAACTGCTACCACCGCATTGAATGCTCTGTAACTAACTCTCTGGCCGCATTAATGAGGAAGTGATCTCTAAATAGTATTTTTCAGCCTTACAACTACCTCCAAAGACTTAAGGAAAGTGCTGATAGAACAGGTATCAACACCAACCATCTAGCCTGCACGTGGAGGGTAGAGATGAAGGGGGAAGAGAGTATAAAAGAAGGAGGCAATGAGAGGAAAGGATTGAAAAATCAGAGAGAAACATTGTAGCGATTAAGAATCAAACTTGTAATCGAACTTGTGAGAAATATATAAAAACTGATCTCCTCGAATTGTGCCGATGACAATTTTCCTCAGCTTAAATCATTCTGGCTTTCTGTTCCTGTCATCTAAATCTACTTTACTTGTTGTCCAATTCATTTTAGAACAATTTTCTAACTCACTCTCTACAAATTTATTTTTTTAGGCTTTTTGGGCCTAAGTCCATCCACCTTTTGGGCTAGGGACTCAAATCTGGTCCTTACAATAAGTAAAGCTGAGAAAAAGTCAAATTAGAATTCTAAATTAGAGTTCCAATTTTATGCCGTGTGTCTTAAATTATTTATTCTTAAAGAGCTTTATTTCTTAATTTTAAAATCAAATGTAGGACCACATCATAAATATTCATCCAAGTGAGTTATTAAATATAAAAACCAAAAAGTCTAGAATAAATGAATTGTAAAAAATAAATAAATAAAAAAGTTCTTCACAATAATTTTTTTTTTTTTAAATGTGGACAATTTACATTTTATACCTAATAATATCCTTACAAAATTTTTTAAGGAGTTAACAAAATATAAAAATGACTATCAATAGTATTTAAATTATATATATATGAATTATATTAAGCATCTTATTATAAATATTTAATTGTATCCATGCATATGCATGGGGTTACAAACTAGTTTATCTAATGGAAAAAACTTATATTTACCTAGAGAACATTGATTTTTTTTTTTTTTTCAGGCCTAAAATGAGTGTTCATTAAAAAAACTAAGTTTAACATTGCACCTAGACTCATGTAGAATGATAAAGAAGAAAGTATGAATGACAAAATTTTCATTGTGTATAGTTGAAGGTATTTGATGAAAAGTTTCAATTGTAGCATATGACATTATTCATTACAAAAATTTAAAAATTGTGACAATGTCTTAGCAAAAACTAGTTACTTATTATTGGAAGATGATGATATTCATTATCATTCTTAAAATTTTTTAGTAAGTGGATATTGCCTTTAGCAAATAAGTTATAAAAATCTATTATAGTTAAATAAATATTTATATGTCAAATAGTTACCATTTATGTTAAATAACTACCATAACTTTGTTTGTGATCAAAAATTTTATACGAATGAGATTAATTTTGTATAACATACTTTTTTATATATATAGTTTCAAACTTCTTAAAATAAAAATTTTATCTTAATTTTTTCACTCAAGAGGTAGCACGTGCCACCCTAACTAGTTAGGGAAAAAAAATGCAATTTTGATCATCATAATTAGACAACGTATTTCCTCCAAAAAAAAAAAAAAATGACAACATCTTTTATTGCTCTGTAACTGCTAATAGTTGTACTCATAAAGCGCTTTTGGGAGGCACATCACTTAATGGATAAAATTTAAATACAAACTTGGTTGTAACTTAAGTTATAACTTTCTTTAAAAAAAACCTAACACCTCTACATATTTTGAAAATCTAACTATTATATTCCATATTCTTTATGCTTTTAACGTAACTGTCAAATTTTGTGTTAATTAGACATTATTTACGATGTGATCCGTAAACATATTTTTTGTGAATAATTTTAGATTACAAAATCTTGCAAATTAAACAATTGATTGATGACAAAACTATTGATCTTTGATCTTTTGAAAATTTTGCAAGCATAGAGAAGATAAGAAAAAAAAAAATGCAATCCAATGGTAAAATTGACAAAATTCACATTCAATAAAACGATATTGAGAGTTGTAACCTTATGTTACAACTAAGTTTGTAACTAAACTTTGTCCTCACGTAACGTAACGTAACATTTCTGCTTCATTTTGAACAAATTATTGAAAAGAATATAGTTGTTGCCTTGAGTTGACGGAATAGGATGAATGGCTCATGAAAAAAAGGGACTACATTGTATCCAAAGAGGAGAAATTTGACTTTATTCCATTCTATAGAATGGATCTTTGTAGAGTTCTTTATCTATATCTATATATCTATATAATAACTAATAGCCGAAACATTTGACTTTTTGTTGACCAGTCCTCATTGCGCCATGTGGCTATATAAATTAATACCATATCTTCCATTAAAAACACAAAACAATGTATCTTTTCATTTGGTTCTTATATAAACCATTTCAGTACAATTCTTTTGCTATTGTTGCCTGTTGGTGTTCAGTTGCATTGTTCCTGCCGGTAGTTATAAATTTTACACATTTCCTAATAAATGTCAATTTATATTTCTTGAGACAAAACTCAAAAACTTCAAGTTCATTCTGATTCTTCACCATCTCTCTATGTACGGGGGAGAACCTTTGGTTTTCACAAATATATTTTTGGCAGGTTTTAACGCTATATTCCATTATAGGTTTTTTGGTTTTATTATTTGAGTTTTAAAATCTTCCTCCACAAATCCTAAAGGTAGGTGCTCCACAAATTTTAAATGCATGCAACATAGTAACGTCTTCTCCTGTGTCTCCAGTCCGCTTTTTTCTTCTTAGAAAGTGTTAAATAGCTTTTTCTTTCTTCATTTCTTTTTTCGATTAGGTTTCTGTGCGTGGCATATGGGAGATACTTTGTAACCATTCTAATTGCATATTTTATTGTAAAAAATTAGATGGTGATAGGCTTAATTATGTGAATTTGACCTTACAAGAGAGGTTTGTATTTTTCATGGTTTTCTGAAGTTCTATGGATTATATAATATTTATTTTGTTTTAACTATTGTATGGAAAGGAAAGATGTTCCTTATAATACCTGAACGAGGTCTTGAAAAATAGTCTTCAACTCCTTGCTACAAGAAATACAAACACGAAGATGATGCTATTAAAAATTCGGTTAGCCCTCTCTTTTCAAAATATTTTAATTTTTTCCCTGTTTTTCTATTTTGTCGCTTCTTTTAAGGTTTTTAATTGTTTCTAATTTAATTTCTACTCTTATATGTGTTTGAATCATATTATGAAGGTTTAGTGTGAATTATTATTGAGGATATTTCATGACTTTTGGTTTAGTGTGAATTATATGTGTTTGAATCATAATGTCGCTTCCTCCTTCCATATGGACGGTAAGTAAACCTACTATTCAAAACTAAGTGAAGTATTGAATCCATATATATATTCACTATATTTATAATTACATTTTTTCTAGATAATGTCAAACTTATATATATATATATATATATGATATGGCTATTTGATATTGGATCTTAGGACAAGGGATATGATTGCTCATGATTTTAAAGGTGATATTGAAGATATAAACCGAGCAGTTGCTACTTATTGCTTAAAATTACATATTTGGGAGAATTATGCTAGAGACATTATGTTAATCATTACATTTTAAACATAAATAATACTGGTTTAAGTTTTGACACTTCTTTTTTTGCCCGGAAGGTAAGCCATTATGAACACGTATACATTTAAAACATCAAACAATTGTGACTTTTCATTTTTCAATAACCACCTTTTCAGTTAATAGGCACATTTTCATTCAATAGGCACATTTTTGGCCAATAGATACCTTTTCAGTTAATAGGCACATTTTCATTCAATAGACACTTTTTCAGTCAATAGACATCTTTTGGTATATTAAAATATGAAGGATTATGACCTTTTAATAGATATCTTTTGGTATATCAGATTTAAAGGGTTATAACCTTTTAATAGG
>NW_027069579.1:73962-77834 GCF_002906115.3 Quercus suber
ATATTTTGAAAATCAAACCATTATATGCTCTATATGTTCTTAACATGCATGCCAATTTTCGTACCAATCAGATGTAATATACCATTTGATCTATAAACTTATATTTTATGCATTATTTTAAACTACAAAAACTTGAATTTAAACAATTATGCGTTTATGTGTTTCTTTTTTATTTTTCTTTGAATTTTAGATTAACTTTTATCTCAAAAAAATTAATATTTTAATGATTTTTTGCAAAGGTCAATCGTGGCCCTTGCAAATAATTTGGTTTTAGTAAGGGCATATTTTTAACCCACACAAAAAATAAACTTTTTGTGGCAATTGGATTTTGGCAAGTATGGAGAATAATTGTGTAGAGATAAGTAAAGATACTAACGGCACAAGAGAGTAACTGTAAGACAGCATTGTGTTTTTTATTTTTTTATTTTTCAGTTTTTGTACTGGGAATTAGGGATTTGTTGAGGAAGACAAATTTTGGTTTTTTTTTTTTTTTTTTTTTTTTAATTAGGGATGTGTTTACCTGAAAGGAATTTCCTATATTTTTGGGTTTTTTAACTTTTTTTTTTTTTTTTTTGGGTTGAGAAGATGGGTTTGTTCACATTGTTGTACCAACTTTATTTTATTTTTTGAATTTTTTTCGACAAATTTATAAAGGTCAATTATAAAATTTTAAAGTATAAATTAATTTTTTTTTGGATTATTTGAATTTTAAATTTTTTGCTTCCAAATTTTAAATTTTGAGAGTGGTGGGGGTAGGAGGGAGGGGGTGGCAGTAAATAAAAATAAAATTTTGCTGCCAAATTTTAAAGTATACATTCTTTCTTTTAAAGCAAATTAACTATTTACGACAGTTAGCATGTTTGTCGTAAATACAAACTCAATTACAAAAAAATAATAATAATAATTGCGATGGATAAATGTTGTCACAAATGTGAAAAGTAAGGGGGAAATTTTCCCTCCAAAATATTTTATCATTTTTGATGGCTTCATGTCTGTTGCTAATACCCGTTTTTATATTTACGATGGAATCATGTTTGTCGCAAATAATAACACCAATTAAAAAAAATTATTTTGTATTTTCGATGCACAAAGGCCGTCACAAGTGTTAATAGTGCTGACGGTGTTTCTTCTATTGTCGTAAATAATACCCTCTTTTATATTTACGATGGAAGATTGTTTGTCGCAAATACTAACACCATAAAAAATATATATTTTGTATTTTCGATGTACCAAAGCCGTCACAAGTGTTAATAGTTCCGATGGTTTTTCTTTAGTCGTCATAAATAATACCTTACTAGCGATGAACATTTTTATGCCGTCGTAGAAAGTAAGGCGGGAACATTTCCCTCCAAAAAAAATCACATTTTCAACAAAAATAATAAGCATTTTCGACAGACTCATTTTGCCGTCACAAATGTGTTGATATTTGACGAGTCATTGTCGATGGAAGAGACTTGCCGTCGAAAAAGCTTATTTTTACGATGGCTTTTTGTTATCAGCGAAAAAGTTTCGTCGCAAATAGCAATCTTTTTTGTAGTATAACACAAGTCACTTAATTCATATCTTAGAGTAATTTTAAGGGATTTTTCTATCTAATTACCCATTAGGCACAAACAAACAAAAAAATTTGAGAAAAAAAATCAACTTAAGCATGTAGGACAAAAATCTCACATTGTCATTTGTGAAAATAGTAGAGTTTGGTGATCTTTGCTCGTGTTTGCCATTGAGCTATGGAGCTAGCTGCTTGGGCGAGAGATGTAAGGGAAATCAAGACCATTCAACCGTGCGCAGCAATAAAGAGATAAAGTCATCATGCATGTTTGATGGAAGTTGATTTTATTATTTTCATGCATTTCCAAAATCTAGATCGAAAATTTTATTCCCTTGGCCTTGAATACCAGTGTTTTAATTTTAAATATTCCTCCATGGAAGACAGACATTTGACCTTGTACGTCGCAGCTCGAATCACATGCACATCAATCTCGATCAGTACATGAACAGTGAATCAGCACATGCTATTTTCATTCTTTGACAGTGATTGAGTGAGATTTATTAAACTGGAATTATCAGAATGAGCGTGGGAACTGGGAAGGGAGTCACAGCTTTTTTTNGTCGAGTTTAATTCTTGATGGATTGAGCCAGGCAGAATCACACTATAACTTCTACAGCAACTCGATTCCAACTTTACATAAAATACATACACTTTGAGCAAGTCTAAACAAGACTAAAAACCTGTTTTGATCATATTTGCCAACAATACAAATTAGAGTTCTAATACATTAGTTCCTAAGTACTTAGAACCTAACAATATATATTTTAAAAATTATAAATGTTTACTTTTACGTGTAGTCAAGGACGGACCTACACTAGGGCAAAGGGGGACCATTGCCCCCCTTCTCCCCCAAAAAAAAAAAAAAAAAAAAAACTAGTATAAAAAAAAAATTAAGATTTGCCCTTATATATATATATATATTTGTCTCTCCTCTTCTAAAATATTTAGATATTGACCTACAAGAAAATAAATAAATAAATAAAATTTATGCCCCTTTAACTACAAAAACAAAATAAAAAATAAATAAATATGGACTAAATAAAAATCGCGAACAAAATAGAAAACACTTATTTTTGTATGTTATACTTTTTTGATATGCTTTATAATATGAAATGTTTAAAAAATACTTATTTTGTATATAATATTTTGTTGAATATGAAATAGATATTAATTTTTTTTTTATAATTTTTTTTTTTACTCTAAGCTTTGGCTTCCCAAGTATGAATCTTGGTTCCGTACATAAGGGTTAAGTAAAAACATATTTTGACGTGCATGAATTCCATGAGAAATATGAGATTTGCCACGTTTTTGAATATTTGCATGATGACACCATGCATTTGCTGTAAAAGTTTCCTGCAACGAATTAATATGCCAGGTGGGCCTCGAAATTTTCCAATATCTGATATTTTCACGTTTAACCAATGTCCTTAGTTTAGGAAATTGATTTGAGAGCTATTTTTAGAAACACTAGTTAGTTGTGTGTGTGGATAATATTATAATATTTTATATAAGATTAATTTGGAGAATATGGTACATATATTATAGTATAATTATTGTAGATCTTTGTTAGTAATGAATTCATTATAATAAGAAATAATTATAAATTGTACACACATATCTATTAAATTATTCAGTTCAAGTAATAATAAAAAAAAAAACAACTTTAGAGAAATATTTTAGAATAAAAGTTGATGAAAATGTGTTTTTCTCTTTATCCTTAATTCTAAAGCAAAATACACATCTCAAATACCCACAGTCAATTATATCATTTACAAAACTCCCAAATTTACAATATTCAACTTTAATATTAAAATCGTAATTATTGTTGTCTCTCAATATAAAATGCAAGCCCCCCTTCCTTGGTTGTAACCAACTCATACGAGTTAAGATTAGATGCGACAAAAATGTTAGAGCTAAGTAAGTGCCATCGAAAGTTTGAAGGTAATTGACATCATTTTTGGTTTGTTGTATTTGACATGGTATGACGTGAAGGATTATAAGTAGGTATATATAAAGGGGTAGAAGTGTAAGAGGTGAAAATAGTAAATTAAAATGCAAAGAGTTTTATGTGTATGCATGAGGAATGAAAAATCTTGAAACATTGAATTAAAAGATACAAAAAATATTTATTTTTAATTAGACAATTCTTGAAACATTGAACCAAATGAAACAAAAAGTCAATATTTAAATTATTTTTATCTCTAATGTGGCACTTGAGAATATTTCAATTCTTTTTACATAGAATGCACCACTTGGTAGAATCTCATGTTTTCTCATATGAGATCTTTGCTTTATATATATATATATATATTTAAATTAT
>NW_027069579.1:83842-115103 GCF_002906115.3 Quercus suber
AGCTGGAAAGGAGATGATTTGGCTACATGGTTTCTTAGATGAATTGGGTAAGAAGCAGGAGATGGGCATTCTACACAGTGATAGTCAGAGTGCAATTTTTCTTGCTAAAAATTTGGTTTTTCATTCAAAACCGAAACATATACAGACCAAATACCATTTTATCCGGTACTTTGTTGAAGATAAGTTGGTAATACTTGAGAAGATATGTGGATCTAAGAACCCAGCAGACATGTTAACTAAGGGTGTCACTATTGAGAAGCTGAAGTTGTGTGCAGTTTCAGTTGGCCTTCTAGCTTGAGGACAAGAGGATGAGTTGTAGGGATGAGGGATTGCTTTTGGAGGATAGTGGCTGATGTTAGTGATTGAATTAGTCTCAAAGTGGGAGATTTGTTGGGCTTTGTGG
Source organism: Quercus suber (assembly GCF_002906115.3). Taxonomy (NCBI): domain Eukaryota; kingdom Viridiplantae; phylum Streptophyta; class Magnoliopsida; order Fagales; family Fagaceae; genus Quercus; species Quercus suber. Next base: position 84,246 of record NW_027069579.1, read on the forward strand.
AACCTAGTTTATGTTTGATCTGGTTGACGACCCGACTTGATTTGAATAATATTGTGTGATTTTTAATGAGAGATTTTCTGAGGCTTAGTCCATGGAGTGGAGGCTTGGGCTGACAGGCCCAAGTTGTAGTCCATGGACAAGCCTCTTTGGGGGTTTGGGGGCAATGCCCCCGGAAAAAACTTTTTGGCCCGTTTTCTAGCCCATTGTAATTCTGTGGGTAGGATTTAAAAGCCGCTTTTGTGATTAAGGTTTATTATTGTTGTTGTATTTTTAGAGAGAGAAAAAAACACTGTAGCCGCACTTTGTATTTTTTTCCTGATAATAGTGAAATCTCTGTAACTCTGTGGACATAGGCAAATTGCCGAATCACGTAAATACTGTCTTGTGCGTGTGATTGTTTTTCTTTGACGTGTGTTTTCTCTATTTTTTGTTTCTCACAGGTTGGAATTTTGGTTGAATTCCTAATAGCTTAAAGGTTACACACACCACACCATTTGATTCTCATCAAACGAAGATAGAGGGGGAAATCGCCAAGGGAGGAATGGGTTAGATCGGTGCTTGATCTTTGCCTTCATCGCCGCCAGTCTTACTCAACATGTCTTCGTCGTCTGTTGATCTACTCTTCCTTCACTGATGCTTGTTTTCCTCCCCACTGTTGATTGATCTCCTCCCCACTGCCAACTACATGCGGTAGAAATGGGTCATATTGATTTTTGTTTTTTTGATTCTAATTTCATTATTGGGTTCCTTTGTAATAAAATGTTTGGTCAATTTGGTAATTAAAGACATGCTCTCAACATTAATATTTATGAACGTGGAATGACTTTTGCAAAAGCTTCGCTTTGGTATGTTGTGTTAAAATTTAGTTTCTTCAAATTTGTAAAAGTTGCGTTTTACAAAAAGTAGCTTTTAATAGTCTCACCAAACGCATAATTTATTTATTTGGTTTCAAAAAACACCTTTTGCCTCTGGAAAGTTCAACCAAACGGGCACGAAACGTATCAAAGTTAGTAGCCGGCTCCAAAGAAGGGTTACGCGTAAGAAAATCAGAAATAGTCACAAGCCCAGCCGCGCTGGGAACAAAAGAGATAAAAAAAACCTAAAGCAGATACTACATAATAATAAAAAAAGTCGTACCAAGCTTTAAAGGCGAACCTGTTAGATAAAATTCTAAAATCAGATTCTAAAATGTAAAAACATTGCCCAAAATCCTTGATGTAGAACGTTTTAATCATAATTTTTTTGTGATACCGTCTACCATTCAGTTGCAAAATCCAATTCTATCTTATTTTCAAATTAGTGGGACATGCCTGTTCCATCTCTTTTAAAGGGAAGGAATGGTCTAGAAACAGTCTTAGGCATAGCAGTACAAACAAATATAGTAAAAGTTTAGTACTTTCTAAGCTAAATGTGTGAACAAAAGAGAAATATTAAAAAATATTAAAAAAAAAGTGTAAAAGAAAGGACTTAAAACTCTATGCTTTCGGCTCATGTTCACTAGCGTCTTGAATGGGGCTAAGTGCATAATAATGGCTCATCCAAATCCTTTGCTCTCGCAGGCCTGGGCCCAGCACGTAAAGTGTCACTATAGTCATGTTCGATAGAAGGCGCAAACTCAAGTCTCCACCCTCTATGCATTTTTTTTCATAAAAAAAAAAGAAAAGAAAAGAAAAAAAGAACGCTGATCAAATAAAAACTAAGGCAGAACAAATCACTAATATAAATTGTGACAAAACATGTACGTTGACGATAATCTATGAGAGTAGATCAGAATTATAAAAATGCATATGACCCAAAAAAAAAAATATTACCAAGATTTATAGGCTAGACTTTGTACTGCGGGAGAAATTACAAGATCCACATGGTGGATAAGTGATATGGTTCACCATTCTACTAAAAAACTACCATTTGTTTAAAATTGTTAGTTTGAAAATTTTTTTAAATAGAAATTAATTTTTCACTCAGCAATTTTAAACAATTAGAAGTTTTTTAGTGGAATGGTGAACAAGTGACGTAGTCACCAGATTGCTCTATAATTTCTCGTACTATGAAATTATAAGATCCACATGGTGGACAAGTGATGCGGTCCACCATTCTACTAAAAAACTGCCACTTGTTTAAAATTGTTAGTTAGAAAATTTTTTAAAACAAAAATTAATTTCTGACTCAGCAATTTTAAACAAGTGAAAATTTTTTAGTAAAATGGTGAACAAGTGACGTGGTTCACCAGAGAACTCTATAATTTCTCACACTACAGGAGGGGTTTTAGGGTTTTTGTTTACTATTTGAAAATTCTAATAGTAGCGTTTTATTATATATATATATATATAAATAGTAGTGTTTGTTATGGACTGAAATTCCCAAGTGTAGACGTGTTCTAATTAGAATTTTTTTTTTTAAGATGTTCTAATTGGAATTGGAACATAAAATAAATAAAAAAAATAATTATGATGGGTAAAATTGTGAGACTACCAAAATTTATGTGGTAAAATATTAGAAAATTAACAAATAGTCAAAGGAAAATATAGATATAGATAGATATTCACAAAAGTTTATTTTTCGTCTCTAAATTTTAAAAAATTTGTTTTTCATCCCTAAACTTTGCTAAACATTCTACTTTAAGTCTTTTCGTCTATGTCTGTTAATTTATATCTTATATGGCTTAATGGAGTGTTGATGCAATAGCTTGACCAAATTCTTTTATTTAAAAAATTTTGGACGCATGGCACAAATTTATTGGCACACGTTGAAGAAATAATGGGTAAAGTAAATAGTTAGTTCTTATTTTTTACATTATATGTCAATTTAGTCCCTATTATTTCAATTGTATCAATTTGATTTTTAATCTTTCAGTGCCGTATCAATTTAATTTCTGTTGTTATCCCTTGGATATAAAATCTGATGTGTTAAATAGAGTAATAAAAAATAATTTTTCATATCACATCAATTACTAATTGTACTGCCAAGATTAAAAGTAAATTTAAAAAAAATCCAAAATTTCTGTTCAAACCCTCAAGTAATCGTTATGCTTTCACGCTTACCAATCGGATTAAATCAAGGGTTTTTCTTATTATTTCGATTTTTATGTGTTTTTGTTGAAAATTGCTTTGGTTTCGGTTTTATCGGAAATTTTGCAGCGACCCACCCCAATAGTTTGATGTGTTAAGCAAGTTGATGATGTTCATAGTGCCTCTTTGGGTAGTGGCTCTTGTCAGGGTTTTGGTTGGGTGGGCATGGAAGCCCAGATGGGCCAATGTTTTGTCCAAAGATACTACTATTCCAACTACCGCAACACAATCCACGTGTTTTGCATCTGGTTCAATTCCAAGCTTGAATTCTTCGAGGTTTCAGTTCCCCAATTGCATTCCCTAGACTCAATGATGAATGATGATGATGATAAGGAGGCTCTTTGTCACATGCTGCCACGGTGGTACCCAATCTTGTTACAGATTCGTTAGGGGTTTTCAAAGTCTATGAGTGAATTGACAACTTGGGTTTTGCAGATTATTATTATTATTTTTGATGGTTATGCTTTGGATTGGGATGTTGAATTTCGATTATTAGAAAAAAAAAAAAATTTAAAGAGTTGGGTTATCTCTAAAATTTCAACTTGTTTACTTCTGTTGGTTTGAAATTTCTGGTCTCCCGTGTTAAAAAAAAAAAAAGGTTTAATTATTTTTAACCGGACATAGTGATATAGTTGACAATTGATATGGCATAAAAAATTATTTTTTATTACTCTATTTGACACATCTAATTTTTTAATCCAAAATGATAACTGTAGGAACCTAATTGACTTGAAATTGAAAAATTATGGACCAAATTGACCCAATTAAATAGTTAGGAGTTAACACTCTGAGATGCCATCACTCTATAGGTTGGTATGCGGTTGATTTTGTCGAATCTTGTTTCTGCTACTCCACAGGCACCAACAGAGCATTAGAATATTTAGAATGTCTTTGCACACTTCAAGGACTTACTGTAGTAATTCAAAAGAACTGGAGATCTTACACTGCCACTACTTAGATTTGAACTAATTTCAGTATTTTCCTAGACTTATTTTGTAGATTCAGAGACCCAAACAACATGAAGACCACTTCCACTTCCAATGAACATGCTTCGCACCTAACGGTTTGGAGTCACTTAGTAGGCTTGCTGGCTAGGATACACGGACACGGGTACAGATACGGGTACAAGTATGACATAGTGATACAAGTAATTTTTAAAAAATTATAACATGAAATGGCAAGTACGACATCGAAATGCACGACACGAGTACGGCATGGATACAACACATGTATGACATTTTAAATGAAATGTGTGTGCATCCTAGCTCCCCAATTGAGGTTGTTGCCCACAAGTTTGGGCTTTCGGTTTTTGTGGCTACGGAAAAAGGCTAGGTTCGGCCCTAAGTGAGGGCTAATTTTGTCATATTATTTTTTCCATGTGTGCTAATAACTTTGTGGCAAGTCTTCAAAATTTTTTAAGTAAAATAGTTTTGTTCAGGTCAAATACAATGTCAACAAGTAGGGCAAACTAACAAAATGATTAAACTAAAACGTTTTACAATGTTTAGAAATTAAAAAAAAAAAAAAAAAAACTTCTGAAAGTTTAGAGATAAAAAAATGATTTTTGTAAAGTTTTAGGAACGAAAATGATATTTTATTTTATTTTTATTTTTGGAAAATCCTAGAAAAGATTGAATACCAAATCCGTATTGAGGTGAGAGTTGTTGGCAACCGACATCTCAGGTAGTATAAAAGAAGCAAAGGTAAGAACCAAACGCTTAATAGTTCAAAGAAAGCCCACAAATTCACACAATGGCAGTAGTCCGCGGAATTAAGAGAACTTTTTCAGACTTCTCTCCATCTCCTGTTGTTTCTAAGAAAACTCGCTATACTAAGCCCATCAAAAATAAAAAACCAACAAGGTGAGGCGTTGCCCCTCAAGTCTAACTCTAACAATGGTGTTGACTGGATTAGGTCTGAAGACACTCACAGCTGTTGGCAGCATGGATGAGGCTCAAGTCTGTACCAACAATCTGTTGGGGGGTTTTGAAAGAACTATTACCGCCCCTCTCCACAACCGAATCAGCTTGTTGGAGAAACAAGCTGACAGGATGATTCAAGAACTTGAAAAGAAGAATGAGGAACTTGAATGGAAGAATCACGAACTTGAAAGGAAGAATCAAGAACTTGAACACATAACACAGGAAAATACCATTCTCAAACGTGCTGTGGCTGTCCAACATGAACGTCTGGAACAATGCAATAATAAGGAACAAGAAATAAAGCATCTAAAAGACAAGTTGACAATGCTCCATGTCAACAATTATGGCTTATCTATGCATTTGAATCAGGCTCTACGTAACACTTTCATTCCGGCAAACTCCAACTTCCATCCTGATGTCTTTTAGGGTGACAAATTTTGATGTATATAACTTTTACAAACTTTATATTTTAATGTAATAAATTTAGTGTATTGGTTTCTCATAAAAATTATTGTTTTTTTTATTTTTATTTTTATTTTTTTATGCTTTTCAAAGTTCCAATTTTGATGTATATAACTTTTATTTTCCAAGTCAATGCATTAATAGATTAATGAAGTTTCTTTCATTGAGTTTATGGGCGAGCTATGCATTAGCGGATACAAAGCATTTCTTTTTTGAAGGATATTAGGCAATGAGTGCACTATATTATATCTAACTTTCAGTAAATCCACTGACTTCACTTTGAAGGAAAGCAAAAACACTGGTTTTTTTTTAATCAGGCCGCACTGCATAATCCTTGATTGGCTTTGCAGGAACCTCAATTCATGACTGCTTAACTGCTTTTAATTATGCAAAAGATCAAAGCTTTACAGGAAAGTTATGCATATATGCAAAAGATCAGATGACATGCTCTTAGGAGCCAGTTTTTCTTGGGTAGAAAGTGAGAATGTCAGGACTTTCAGCAATTGAAGCCTGAATATCTTTAATAATTAATGGATCAGCAGAGGAACTAGAATCCGAATTCTGTTTTGTCAAGAGGCCACTATTTGTTTTCTGTTGCTGGTCAAGCATCATTTTAGCTGCCTCCCTTCCTTGTAATAATAGTAATCAAAGAGCATTAGAATCCTGCTCTACGTACTCCACAACCTTCTGAGTTCTTGTAGAAGAAAATAAAGTACATAGTAAAGAGAAGTAATGAATTGTATTAGATAGCGGCATGGAAAAGGTTCACATGTCAGTTTAAATGACATAAACTGGAAAAAGCTCAAGGAACAAAACTAAACATTAATATCATTGAATAATCGATATAAAAATGAACATCTGTACTACAACAGAAATTAGAGAATCAATAAATAGCCATGTTACAACCACTAGCCATGCTTGATGTAGTAAAAATTCGTACAAGCATTCCTGAGAACAAAATTCAAATCTTCTCATGCACCCAATTTTTCATGGAAGAGATAACTTCCATGTCCAAAATCAATGAAAGTTGCACTGTTGCAATAGATAATGAGAATAATCAACATGTTTCTCCCAAAGGGGCTTGTATTTTTCAATCCCAATCTTCAACCATGGCTTTGAATTTCCATTGAAGTGCAGTACAGCACCCTTCTCTATCGCCTGAGGATCAACATTTGTGTAGCCAAGCCCCAAAACATGCCATGAGGAATCCAAAGGCTCTGTCAATCCATAGAATGTCAACAGTCCAGGTGGCAGTGTGCCAAGTTTCCACAAAGTCCGATCAACATTCCTTTCCTGCCAGTAGTGGTAGATACCAGTTACATTCCTTTTCCTCCACTCTACCAGGTCAAAAACATTCATCCCAAAAGCCCATCCACATGCATCAGGGTCAAAGTGCGCTCTTATAAGAGGGTGAGAGTAATTCAAGTACTTGTGGTATCTATGAAATGTTTCCATGCATGTCTCAACAGCTCCATTGACATTGCTGTTCAAATCAATGGAGAAAAGAGCAGACAGATCCTTTTGCACCACAACATCATCGTCGAGAAATACCACCTTCTTCAATGCAGGAAATACTTCTGGGATATAAAATCTGAGGTGGTTAAGCATGGATAAATACTTAGGGTTCCGAAACTTGATTGGAGTCCGACCATCATCACTATTGCCAGAGAAATAATAGCTTTGAGTTTCAGAGTCTTGAAGTTGCTTAAGAACAGGAACATAAGAAGCATTTAACCAACTAAAGTCTTCAAACTTTTGAACCTCAACAGTTACTCCTCGAAAATCGTTCATGGCAAACCAAGCCTTCATTGGAGCATAATTTATTTCATCAGTTACAAGATGGAACACAACCATATCTGGATTGTTGGAATTTAAAGCAGTTGAATTGACCACAACTGAAGTAGCAAGGATGTTGTCTGAAAAGACACAGAAATGATAGAGATTGTTGTCTTTAAGTTTCACGTCTAATCGCTTTTTTTCCTGAAGTTTCCTCTGTATGTTTACATTTCCAAACCACTCTGTCGTTAAGCGAACACCAAGGCAATATAAACTTTTTGGAACTTCTTCAGCAGCTATTTGTCCATATTTTGAACTCTTTTCACTCACAGAACTCATTTGTTCTTCGAGAGCTTGGATTCTGGCTTTCAGTCTCATGATCATGGTGGCACTGTCATAATGGAGTTGCTGAGCTTGGTAGAGCAAAACTGCCATATCTCGGACCGCAGTTTCTGATTCACTCGTTGTCAAGGGTGTTCGCCTTATTGCAGCATTTGAGAGGAGGACCTGTGAATTACGAATCTGGGCACTTAATTCCCAAGCAAATTGAAGGTTGTTGCTCTCCTTTGCTATTACCACAAAAGCTTTTGCAAGAGAAATTTGGTCACTTAGTTGCCTGGCGACTGAGTCAGGGCTCAACATTTCTTCAGTAATGTTAAGGCCTTCCATTATTCTATCATGCCTGTAAGGTCTCTGCAGATCAGGAAGACATGCACTCATTTTCTTAATTTTCCAAAAGAGATTAGAAAAAGTAAAGATCATATAACATAGTTCTCACTTTGTTTCAGGGAAAAGAGAGGGGAGGAAGAAGAGTCAAGAGTACTTCTTAGCAAGAACCCAGAAGGGTGACACTATCATGATAGTGTCACGCCAAAACAGCAGCATCCTAACAACACAATTATCAGGACTAACAATTTGTATCGTGCTACAATTCAACTCCAGAACTTAAAGATTTTACAAAACTTAAAAAGTTTGGTTTTTGTTTCTAAACTTTGACAGTACAAGTACTGAGAATGAAACCTAATAAATAATCCAGATCATAACATGTTCATTCACCCCTACAGCCTAACAAATTCTAATCCAAATAAAGAGTTCAGCATCTTCTCTGTTTCAACTTGGTCAGAGAAAAGTTAAGCATCTAAAATGCATCAAATAGGTCAAAAATAAAGTACCGATTGCATTTGAAAGTAGATTCTTATGTCCATTTAACTGATCGGCTTTAGTTTACCTTAAGACTAATTTATTTACTTAACACATCTATTCCACACGCTAAACCATTTTTTCTTCCAGGTTGCTTTGGGATGATCAGTAACCAAGCCATGCTGCTTCTAAAAATTTCTATTTAAAAAAAACTATCAGCTGAGAATCAGCTGGAGCACACTACATAATACTTGTGAACAACACCCCCACCCCCATCCCCCCCCATTAGACACACACCATTTACATATGCCACTTTATTTTTCATAGAGCAGTTCAGATAAAAATTCAACCATGCAAATAAACAAGCTATGAGGACACCGATATCATTATCAACACAGCTTAATTCACCTTAAAGAGTCCTGGCTAGTAGTATTGCAACCTCTGTTACAATTACACTTGGAGCAGCATTAAATCTGAACGACTGAATCTCTACATGTCTAAAATGATAAACCAGGTTTTGTCACAGCAATCACATCCATTTCACATTCTAGAATTGAAAAAGCTCACCCCAGTTAGACCAAATGCCAGTATTACCGACAACCCAATTAAGTAATTTGCACCCTCAAATTCTAAAATTACTCAAAAACCCAATTCTCAATATTCAATATTAAACAACTTCCCTCACTTTCCCACGTTTTCTCGGCAATCAGACAGAGCAAAATCCAAAGTTCCAAACAGATGAATTAAAAAGAAACAAAAGCCAGATCTTTGTTTTACCTGAGGAATCGCTGGCCTTGACTCAATCTGACTCCCTTTGCTCAAAACAAAAATGAAAAGCAGAACCGCTACTCCACACAATACCCACCACAACACATTCGGAAATCGCCTCCTCACTGGCCTCCGAAAATCCACAGGTCTCCGCCTCATACTCTTTAATTACAAGAAAATGATTTCCGGGAAAACTGTTTTCCCAGAAAATTTAGATTAAAAAAAAAGAAAAAAAAAAAAAGAGGAAACGTTACGGCTTTTGGGTAATCTACTACAGATCAAAAGGTGGGAGTTTGAGATCTGTAACAGAAGTGGAATATATGGTTTTGAATTATTGGATTTTTTTTTCTTTAATAAAAAAATAATAATTGGTGTTAGTTTTTGTTTTTGGGGGGTTGAATATTGTGGTGGAATGAACGGAAGAGAGTGGTGGAGTGGTCAGTGCAGAGAGTAAAAGGAAAGTGAAAGGAGAAGAGAGTATTGCTGCGAAAGACAAAAATAGTTGGGATTTTGTCAAGTGACCCTAATTTGGGATGATGTAATAACTGAGCTGTTTCTAATTCAATTTCTAGCTATGTCGTTTTCTTTTGTTTTGTTTTTGTATGATTACTGGTAATGCAGGGGTCAAAGGTTTTTTTTGGTTGGTTTTCAATCATTTTGTTATTATTATATTAGTTTAGTTGTGTAAGGAATTTGGTATATCCCAACTTATTAGTAGAATTTAAATCGTATACGAAACTTCCATCGACAAAAATTTTAAGTAGTATAGGAAACAAACGTCGGCATATTTGGGGGTGTTTAGTTTGTGTTTTCAAATAATTATTTTTAGTTTTTAAATAATATTAAACGTATTTTCACACATTTTTTTACTTACACGTATTTTTACAAATGTTTTCAAACAATAATTTTCAGTTTTTAAATATATGTATCAAATGGGTCGAGTTTTTTTTTTTTTTTCTCTCTCTCTCTCATTATGCCTGGTCAAGTTTTTTAGTCAATTTTCAATCATTTTATTATTATTATTTTTATATATATAAGAATTTTGCCATCTAATTCAATTGATTAATTAGCTTTTCTTTGCTGGCTCTGCTTAGGAATTCTTTTCCCAATCCCAATGTTACTAGGATTTTTGCTAATTAGGAATTCTTTTCTCGCGATGTAAAATCGATGAAATGTAAAATTCTTGAATAGTTTACATCCCTTCGAATGAGAGATACCCTTACTTAGTTCTTAATTTCATTCAATTAAAGTAAAGAAGTACTTTGGAATTCATAGGGAATTTACTTATCTATGTATCATTACATTCAATCTTTTAGGTCTCTATTTTGCCTCGACGGTTATGCCACGATATCCTTAAAGCCTCTATGCGATGGATAGGCTCCTGCAACCATGACATGACATAATTTGCTTATTTTAATAAACATAATTTCATTCCTTTATAAAGTAAAAGAAAGGGAATGGTTAATTCCACAAAAGAAGTCTTTTTTTTTTTCCCCACTAAGTAGAACTAGGAAAGTCCCAGTGTTACTAGGATTTTTGATAATTAGGAATTCTTTCCTAGTCCCACTATTACTAGGATTTCTGATAATAAGACGTCTCACTATTAATTACTAGGATTTTTCGATAATAAGATTGTTGTAAAGAACCGACTGAACCGTATCACAAAAGAGACTTGCAAATTGGCCACTTCTCTAGTAGTATATATACATCGCACCCCACTAAAACCCTCTTTGCCCTTTCTTTTATTTCTACAAACTCTCTGTTCTCTAGGTATGTGAGTTTCTCTTCATAGCTTTTGTTTTTCATATTTTTTACTTTCATAACCTGTGTGTTTGTGTATATATTCTTTCTTTAATAGTTTGTGTGTGAGTATGATCTTTCTTTAATAGTTTGTGTGTATTCTTTCATAAAGATGTCTCTCTTTTGATGAAGGGTTCCTTATTTTCTGTGACTTTAGTGCGTCGTATTGTTAAACAATCATAGTCATAGAGGTGGGTTTTGTTCATATTGGTTTCAAGGTTTATTTCATTAGCTGTTATTGGCTCTCTCTCTCTCTCTCTCTCTCTCTCTCTCTATATATATATTATTGATTTAAAATTTGTAATATGTAATTATATTTAGAATTTTGTATTTATATATTTTTCTCTTTTTCAATTTTTATTTAAAATCTTTTTGGTGATTAATTTTATTATTTTGTTTATCCAATGCAAGTAATCACAAATAAAAACATAAAATTCTTCTGAGGAGACTTTCTAATAATAATCTTCGTATTCCTATAGCTTGCATGTTACATATCTTCCATCATTAATGCCTTCTATCTAGGTATGGCATGCAAAAAAATCACAATAATTTTTTTTTAAAAGAAAATTTTATTTTGATATTGCAACATTTATCAAATAATTGACGATATTAAGGACTAGTATCATAAGTTTTATTTAAAATTTTGTTTAATTGATATTTTTCATTTAGTAATTGAATGCTTCATATTGAGGTTATGGATTTTTGAGATTGGAACCCTAATGTGCAATCAAAGAAGAAGAAACAAAGAATTGTTTAAATCTTCTTACAAATTCAATGAAAGTTATGTTTGCAAAAATTCATTTACATCTTAAAAAAATAAATTTGCTAAAAATTATGCTCACTTAACATTCATTTCAAAAAAGTTACGATATCTACTTGATAAAACTTAATTTATCATGTAGGTTCATTTGCTACAATTTGGATATTAATTCATGTTGGCTCATTCCTTTCCCCCTCCTAAGCAAAATGTAAGTTAGAAAGGATTTCCCACAGAAATTTTATGAAAAGAGTGTGTGCGCGTTTGGGATAGGTGTTTATTCATACGTAAGCTCTATTGATTACCTTCCATTTATTTCCTTCGTGGGAGAGTTTCTTTGTAATTTTATCGCAAGGTTTGAAATTTAAATCTGATTCTATATCATATCATATACTATATAATAAAAGTTGACCTAAGTTGCAATAAGTGGCTTCACCAAATTGCAAAAAATTTCTTAGATTTTTAGATTTAAAAATATATATATATATATATATATATAATTTTTCTTCTCCTATAATTTCTTAGTAAATTTTGGGCACTCAAGTAAACCTAGCAGTATTGGACATATAGTGATAAAAAGAAGGAAAGATGTTGATGAACAAAAACTTAATAATTTAATAATATATAAATCTCGTCTTTGGATAGAAATAGACTTCTCTTAAGGGGGGGGGGGGGGGGGGGGTGTTGGGGGACACACGGTTACTTCAGCTTTCTTTTAATATATATAAACTTTAAAACTCTACCTTTGTATCTTCATATCAACTCTTTCTCTCCACAATTAAGTATCATTCTCTTAAAATTCCTAGATATAAAATTTTATACATTCTCTGTTTTTTTTATGTAAATTTTTTATTAGAACACCATTACGATATGATATGATTTAATTGATATCCAAAATTTTAAAAATTCCTAGATATAAAATTTATACATTCTCTGTTTTTTTTATGTAAATTTTTTTATTAGAACACCATTACGATATGAATGATTTAATTGATATCCAAAATTTTATCCAAATTTCCTTTAAAAAAAACCATATTAAACTTTTTTTTCCTCCAAAAAACCGTATATATCCCAAAAAAAAAAAAAACAAAAAAAAAAAAAACAAACATTGTTGGTGGAGATACAAATTTGACATGCGAAAGAAAAGTTTGATAAATATGATATACAATTAGGTTTTTTTTTTTTTTTTTCCTTATTAAAATTTTAAACGTCCCATAAAAAAAAGGTTTAATGAGTTTGAATAGCATGCATAATGGTTTGTAGGGTATTTGATTTTTACTTGGTTTCCTTTTAGGTGGAGTGTATATACACACACATGGTTATTAGGTGTTTTTTTTCGTTCTCCAACCTATTGTATGGTTTTTTGGTTTAGTCTTCCATTCTTCTATCTATAGCACCTACAAAGGTATGTATTTGTATATTATGATTTTTTTATTATTATAATCAAATTGAATAGGTTTTTGTTTAATTATTATAACATGTTTTACTTCTCAATTCTCATCATATCTCAATGCTAATGAAGTTATTTACTTCTCAATTCTCATCATATCTTAAAAGTTATTTTCAATTATCAATGCAAACTTATTGCCAAGGTTTTAACTTCTAGTTTTTTTTTTTTTTTAATTAAAAAAATATTGAAGTTTTTGTGTATATATAAACCCTCTTTTTTCTTTTGTAGTGTGAAACTTGCCCAAGTTTTGGTGTCTCCTCCCCATCTTTCAAAGACAAAAATTAAATTATCATGTGAGTTTCTCCACTTTCATTTTTTAAAATTTAGTAATTTGGATTGCTCTTGACTATTGAATTAAGGTTGCCACCTAAATATGCTTTCAATTATTATTTTTGGATTGTTTATAATTATTGAATTCAAGGTTTTTGCATTTATATATGCAATGGTGAGTACTTAAGCTTTAAAGTGTAATATATATTATGCAAACTCCCTGAATACTTTTTTTTCTTAGAAAAAGAAAAGGAAAGAAAAGAAAAAGAGTTATATAGCTATCTATCATCCTCCATTAGTAGGCTTATATTTTATTTTATTTATTATTATATAAAATCCTTAGTCATACATAATATGCATTTGTAGGGTCAGTTTTTGCAGCCCAAGTCCAAAAAGGTATGGGTCCTTGGCCCACCGAGCCCAAAACAATAAATTTTGTAGAGAGTGGGTGAAAGAGCTAGGCTAATAATGAAAATAACAATATCAAACAGCGATGCGAATGGGAAGATTTTGATTAATGTGCTCTCGGACTAATATGAATACTCCGTCCGAAGAGATGTTTTTCATTGATCATATAAGGTTACAATTCCTGGGCTACAACTATCTCATATATCCTTTTCCTCTCCTATTTTCGATCCCCCTCTATCAGAGGTACCCTTCCCTTATATAGCATTGCCTTCTTACATCTCCTCCGTCCATTGTTCATCATCCAGGCACCTACTTGAGTACATGTCCCATCACCCCACTTTAGCCTTATGTGAGTGGCGGTAGCTGAGAAAGCACTGTTCAGGGTCCTATCCACATAAATGCGGCAGGAAGTTAGGTGCAGTGCATTAAATGTGGTGGTTGGAGTATGCCTCCTTGATATTTCTCTGTTGCCGTTATCTTTATGTGTGTCCGAGGTCCCTCTCCCTCTTGACACTGTCAAATAGATCAGTTGAACCTCCCATACTCGTGTTTGATCAAACCTCTTCGGATCCGAGGACGCATGGCTACTCGGACATATGAGCATCTCCTCGGATGGTATGCGTGCTCATCTCCAGGCATCCCCCATTGGCGTGGGCATCCGACTGAAGGTCCCATCTCCTCGGATGAAGAGTGTTCCTGATTCAGGGACTTGGGCCCAATAAGTTGGGCTGGGCTTTTCTCCCCCACAGCATTCATTATATAACCCAATTAAAATATTACTTATTTTTTATTATTTAATTTTAATTAAATTAATAAAAATTTCTTAAGTTTACAAATTAGTCTTGATTAAGTCGTGCATCACATGGGCATAATTCTAGTATTATATAATAAAAGTTGGGTTTAGAAGCTATGGTTGTGCCAAGTAGATGTATTATATTGCAAAAAATTGTTTAGACTTTTAGATTTTTTTTTTCAAAAATATATAATTTCTCTTCTCCTATAATTTCTAAGTTGATAAATATCTTAATTTAACTACAATTCAAATTCTTCATCTGATCCATCTAATCCTTATTTAATTATTATACTACAAGTAAAAAGAAAACATTTATATATGTGTGTATATATATATATATATTTAAAAAAAAAGGTAGCAAGGTGTATTATTAAAAAAAAAAAATTAAAAAAAGCAGCAACTTAGTGTAATCTAATCCTTCTCAAATTCTCCATCTAATCCTGATATATATTAGCAATGTGTAATAAAAAAAATAAAAAAATAAAAGCAACAACGTAGTGTAATCTAATTCTTCTCAAGTTCTTCATCTTATCCATCTAATCTATTTATATTCAATAAAAAAAAAGTTAGCAATTATTTGTCCATGATTACCAAAATGTTTTAGATAAAGTTAAAAAAAAAATTGTAAATAACATAATAAGTATTTGAGTTTAAAGTAAACACCTTTTCTTCCTTCTAAAAAAAAAAAAATCTATATATAAGATGGAGTAAACATATAGTATATCAAGTTTGTTTTGTTTTTTTGTTAAAAAAAAAAAAAAAAATTTTTTTTCCCATAAAAAAAGGTGTTATTTTTCTTTCTATTCCTATGACCTTTTTTTATTCAAATTTTTATGAGATTTATGAGATAGACAACAAAACATTGATTAAAAATCATAATTCCAATAGGATTAAATCTATATCAAATGAAACTCTACCTATATATATANCTCGAGTGCATATTTAAATGAAAACCTTAAATTGAATAATTAAAAAATAATAATTGAAAGCATATTTAAGTGGTAACCTCACTATAATATTTAAGAATTATGAACAACTGAAATTACTAAAAATTAAAAAAAGAAAAGTAGATAAACTTACATAAGAATTGAATTTTTGTCTTTGATAGTGAGCAAGGAGGCACCGAATTTCACCATATCAAAACAAAATGTGTAAATATAAATTTCAAGAAATTTTTTTGAGAAATTATTTTGATTGAGTACTTCAAAACCTCAAGGAAACTCCCTAAAAGTAGTAGAAAACAACATGAATAAAAAAATTGGGAATTTATTTTTTGAAGCGAAAAGGGACTAAATTTGAGAGAAAAACAAATAACCCTAAAAAGATGATAGATACTTCGACGTTCAAAATATTAATGAAAAAAAAAAAAATCATGAATCATGGAATACTAAAACTATTATCCATAATCATTCCTATATTTATCCAACAAGCAAAATTTCAACGATGGAAAACTTCAACCCCAAAAAAAAAGTTGATAAGAAATTGTTTCTATTTAAAAAAATAATTTTTAGTTGTGAAGAATTTGTTATAAGCAAAAAAGAGAAGGAATTTATTTAAAATCAAATACCATAAAATCAAGTTGTTAACGTTAATTACAATTTTTTCCCAATTATACGGTAAAGATCAAGTTGTTAATGTTATTAGCTTTTTTTTTGGTTATCCAAAAAATAAATAAATTAAAACAAAATATATTTGAAAAAAAGTAGATAACAAATTTATTATTAATTCCTCCCCATTTGTACATCCTCCTAGTGAAAGTGGGTTTTTTTTTTTTTTTTTTTTTTTTTTTTTTTTTTTTTTTTTTTTTTTTCAAGGGATTAGCTATACTTCTACGTACACAACTACACATTTAATATTTTATGCTTGGATTTTTTTTTTCTATCCTATTATTTTAGGCTTTGTTGATAATGTTTAGATAAACACAATTGTAGATTGTAGTTGTATGGCACCAACGAACTAAATTTACTTCTCAAAAAAAGAAACCAACTAAATTTAATCTCTTTTTAAAATTTTACATTTTGTTGAATGTAGGTTGCATGTTTTTTTAAAACACTTATTTTTTAATGTAAGTTGCATGTTTTGTTAAAATTGCTTTTTTATAATACACTACACATAAAAATAAGGATTAGATGGATTAGATGAAGAATTTGGATTGTAATCAAATTAATATTTTTATCAACTTAGAAATTATAGGAGAATAAAAAATTTATATATATATATATATATATTTAAAATCTAAAAATCTAAGAATATATATATATATATCTCTATTTTTTTAATCGGAAAAAAAAATTCTACAATTTTTTATGTGTAGTAAAAAAATTTTGGAAGTGTGAAGCTGAATTTTGTTTTAAGTGTTCTACTTATCGACTTATAAATTATAATAAGATGAGGATTAGTTGAAGAATTTGGATTGTAATCAAATAAAAAATTTTATCAACTTAGAAATTATAGGAGAAGAAGATAAGAACATAATATATATATATATAATATTTTAAAAATCTAAAAAACAAAATATTGCTATTTGGTGAAGTCATTTGGTGTAATCACGGCTTCTGAGCCCAATTTTTATTATATAGTATATGATTTTTGTTAATCTATTACGTTCTTTTTAGTAAAGGATAATTAAAATTTTTATTTGATGAACACAAAATCTTAATAAATTAATAATTATATCAATCTCTTCTTTGGATAGAAATAGACTTCTCTTAAGGGAAAAAAAACAATTTGGATAAGCACAAAAGCCTAATATTGTATTACAGCTAATCAATTATATTGAAGATTATAATTTAAAAAAAAAAAATAGGTTTCTAACATTTTTCTACAATTAATTTTTCCTTCACTTTTTTTTTTTTTTGGTCTCTAATACTTTTCTTTTATTTTTTCCCTTCACTTTTCTCCCTATTTTGGTTAATCTAATATATATATATATATATATTTTTTTTTTGTAATTATTTTTTCCTTCGCATTTTTTTATTTTGTTTCTAATAATTTTATTTTATTTTTTCCCTTCACTTTTTCTCCCTATTTTGGTTAACCTAATATATATATATTTTGTAATTATTTTTTCCTTCGCATTTTTTTATTTTGTTTCTAATACTTTTCTTTTATTTTTTCCCTTCACTTTTTCTCCCTCTTTTGGTTAATCTATTACACTTTTTTTTAGTAAAGGATAATTAAGATTTTTATCCACTTAGAAATTATAGAAGAAGAAAAATTATGTATATTTTTTCTTAAAATCTAAAAATTTTAATTTTTTTTGCAATTTGGTGAAACCACTTGGCACAACCACGGGTTCTAAGCCCAAATTTTATTATATAGTATATGATATAATATAAATATATATATATATTATAAAGTAGCGACGTGTATTATAAAAAAATTAATAAAAAAAAAAAGAAAAAACCCAGCAGCGTGTATGATATAAAATTAAAGTAAAATTAATTACGTGTATTATATATACATACATACATACATACATTTATATATATATATATATATGTATGTATGTATGTATGTATCCTTTTTGGAGTGAATTTTACTCCAATATATGAATACCAAAATCTCATGACAACGCAGGTATGCATTCTTTCTTCATTATTACTTTTTCACTTTTTTTAAGCTATTTTTCTTTAACCACATTTTTTTTTTAAACTTCTCACATATGTACTTAAATTCATGAATTTTGCACTAGAAATTGATAGACAAATTAACCCAATTCATAATATTAAACTTTTGTACTCATTTGTTCTCTTCTACAATAATTGGTTCAGGTTTTTGATACATACTCACACTTTCATCTCTCAAAATGATAGAGGAAACAAACAGGTATATTCTATTTTTTTTCTACATTTATATCTTATTTTATGATTTGTGTTAATTTCTTAATTTTAAATTATGTATAAGTTTTATTATATTCTTAATATTAAATTTAAATGGTTTTTTTTATAAGTTTTTAGTTGTCTTATATTCTTCAAAAAAAAAAAAATTGATATAAATTTCGTGACAAAGCTAAATAGATAAGTCTCAGAAACATTTACTAATAATAGTTTTACCAGTATCTTAATATGATATAAAAAAAAAAAAATTGAATAGATTTAATTTATTAAAAAACAAAATAAAATAAAAGATTTGATATCAATTTGGCAGCAAAACTAAATAGATAAGCCTAAGAAACATTTACTAATAATAGTTTTATCAATAACTTTTTATTAATGTGATTTTAAAACAATTGAATAGAGAGTTAATTTATTGTAGTGATTTAAACTCTACTAAAATTTTTTAAGGGATTGGTTTAAAAAAAATTCAAGGTAATTTGCTAATTATTAATTACTATGTGTTAACTTCTAACTACCAAAACCCATAATTGAAATACTAATTCGTATGAGATACCACTTCCAAAGATTAATATTTTAGCTATTATATAGTATACACTATTTTTTTTTTTTTTGGGGTCAAAATAAGCGTTTCTCTCTCTTTCCCCGCAAAACAAAGGGATTATAACAAAAATTAGCTAGACAGGGGTAAGACTACACCACCTCTTTTTTTACAATAAATGTTGACATCAATTCTTTTTTCATGCATATACACAAAAATATAGTTTGATTTTTACTTTCGATTATATAATTAGAATTCATTTATCTATTATTTTTTTTATAAAATTATATGTTTTATGAGTTTATATTCACGAGACTTAAACTTCAAGTTTCAGTGTTGATAAGGATAAAATTGTAAGTATACACTCACCAAAGGGAACGCATACAATGACATTCCAGACCAACCCGTCGGCTTTGCTTGTGTCCATCAACAAGGTAGTAGGAAATCTACAACTTTAAGCTGACAAGGTCAATGAAGGGAGGATGGAAAGCTGACACCATTAAAGCCAACGATTTTGACATAATCTTGACTTGACCACCATGCATGAGTATATAAGGAAATGTCTTGTAATTCACGCTTAGTATTAGTCTCCTACAAGGAAAGGATTCCACAATATACGCTTAAAAGAATTCCTATAAGGAAAAGACTTCTAATTTAAGGAAGAGATGTCAACTCTCTACTACTATAAAAGCCCCAATACCCTCACAAACCAAGGTACACATAATTCACCCAAGTTCTGGCACTCTAGAGTTGTAAAAAGTTCTAACTTGACCTTCGGAGGGTATTTGGTCGACACCACACCGGTGCTCTCTGTGAGGTCTTCTCCTTTTTGCATTGTGTAGGTGTCGTTTCGAGCACGTGAGAATCATGTGGCTTACTGTTGATTTTTCAGCATCATCAATTGGTGCCATTTTTGGGGAACACGCTTCGCGAATTGTAAGCCATACTATCACTTCCTGGACAAAAAGTTGCATGGTACTTCTTTACTCGATGGCGACCACCAACAACGTTCAGGGAGACGAACCACGCCCAACTGCACTTGAAAGACAGGTGCAAACTCTTACTACAGCCATGGAATGCCTCACTAAGCAAAACAACAATCTGGAAGAGCAGCTGGGCCAAAAGAATGCAGGGCATGGCACTTAGGAGGAGGACCAAGAAGGTACCAATGCCGAGTGAAGAGACTGAGAGGGGCCGGAAGGTAGTAACGCCCCAAGTAGACTAGAATGACAAGACATGAGCAGTCCATCCGTCAGTAATACAGCTCCACCCCATATTGTCATAGAGATGCAGATGATGAAGGGATGGACCTTATAATGAACGCCCTCAAAGGACGGATGTCCAGCGACCTTCATGATCTGGTCCACCAAACCGATTCACCTTTTACCACATCTGTCAACTCCTTCCCCCTATCGCAGAAGTTTTGCATGCCACAGATAGAAAGCAGCAACGTAGTGTAATCTAATCCTTCTCAAGTTCTTCATCTTATCCATCTAATTCTAATTTATATTCAATAAAAAAAAAGTTAGCAAATTATTTGTCCATGAGTTACCAAAATGTTTTTAGATAAAGTAAAAAAAAAAAAAATTGTAAATAACATAATAAGTATTTGAGTTTAAAGTAAACACCTTTTCTTCCTTCTAAAAAAAAAAAAAAATCTATATATAATGATGGAGTAAACATATACGTATATCAACGTTTGTTTTGTTTTTTGTTTTAAAAAAAAAACATTTTTTTTCCCATAACAAAAGGTGTTATTTTTTCTTTCTATTCCTATGACCTTTTTTTTATTCAACTTTTTATGAGATTTATGATATAGCAACAAACACATTGATTAAAAATCATAATTCCAATAGGATTTAAACTCTATATCAAATGAAACTCTACCTATATATATATATATATATTAGTATTATGCTCGTGCGATGCCCGGCTTAATCAAGAATCATGTGTAAATTAATGAAAAAAAAAATTAAAAATAAAAAATTAAAAATAAATAGATAATAAAAAGAAAGTAATCTTTTACTTTATTTTCTTAAACAAAGTAACCTTTTACTTTTAAGTTATATAATGAATACATATTGTGTAAAATTAAGTTTTTATAATAATAAAAAAATAATCATATATGTCCAAAATTAATTGAATGAAATATGGTAGATAACTATGTAACTAATATAAAAGGAGATGCTTGAAAAATATAAAGGGAGTTTGCATAATTAAAACTCAAGTGCATATTTAAATGAAAATCTTAAATTAAATAATTAAAAAATAATAATTGAAAGCATATTTTAGTGGTAACCACAATGTAATATTTAAGAATTATGAACAACTGAAAATACTAAACATTAAAAAATAAAAGTAGATAAACTTACATAAGAATTTTTTGTGTTTGATAGTGAGGAAGGAGGCACTAAATTTCACCCTATCAAAACAAAATATGTAAATATAAATTTCAAGAAATTTTTTTGAGAAATTTTTTTAATTGAGTACTTCAAAGCCTCAAGGAAACTCCCTAAAAAATAGTAAAAAACAACATGAATAAAAAAGAATTGGGAATTTATTTTTTGAAGCGAAGAGGGACTGAATTTGAGGGAAAAGCAAATAACCCTAAAAAGATGATAGATACTTGGATGATCAAAATATTAATGAAAAAAAAAAATTATGAATCATGGTATACTAAAACTATTATCCATAATAATTCCTATATTTATCCAACAAGTAAAATTTCAACCATGGTAAACTTCAACCCCAAAAAAAAAAAAAATTTGATAAGAAATTGTTTCTATTTTAAAAAATAATTTTTTGCTGTGAAGAATTTGTTATAAGCAAAAAAGAGAAGGAATTTATTTAAAATCAAATACCATAAAATCAAGTTGTTAACGTTAATTACAATTTTTTTCCCAATTATACTGTAAAGATCAAGTTGTTAACGTTATTAGTTTCTTCTTCTTCTTTTTTGTTATCCAAAAAATAAATAAATTAAAACAAAATATATTCGAAAAAATGTAGATAACAAATTTATTATTAATTCCTCCCCATGTGTATATCCTCCCAGTGAAAGTGGTTTTTGTTTTTTGTTTTTTTTTTTTCATGGGATTAGCTATATTTCTACGTGCACAACTACAAATTTTAATATTTTATGCTTGGAAATTTTTTTTTTCTATCCTATTATTTTAGGCTTTGTTGATAATATTTAGATAGACACAATTGTAGATTGTAGTTGTATGGCACCAACGAACTAAATTTATTTCTCAAAGAAGAAAACCAACTAAATTTAATCTCTTTTTAAAATTTTACTTTTTGTTGAATGTAGGTTGTATGTTTTGTTAAAACACTTATTTTTTAATGTAAGTTGCATGTTTTGTTAAAATTGTTTTTTTTTTATAATACACTACACGTAAAAATAAGAATTAGATGGATTAGATGAAGAATTTGGGTTGTAATCAAATTAAGATTTTTATCAACTTAGAAATTATAGGATAAGAAAATTTGTTATCTATATATATATAATCTAAAAATATAAATATATATATATATATATCTATTTTTTAAATCGGAAAAAAAAAATCTACAATTTTTTATGTGTAGTAAAAAGTTTTTGGAAGTGTGAAGCTGAATTTTGTTTTAAGTGTTCTACTTATCGACTTATAAATTATAATAAGATAAGGATTAGTTGAAGAATTTGGATTGTAATCAAATCAAAATTTTTATCAACTTAGAAATTATAGGAGAAGAAGATAAGAACATATATATATATATATAACATTTTAAAAATCTTAAAAAAAAAAAAAATCTTGCAATTTGGTGAAGTCACTTAGTGTAATCACGGCTTCTAAGCCCAACTTTTATTATATAGTATATGATTTTTATTAATCTATTACATTTTTTTAGTAAATGATAATTAAAATTTTTATTTGATGAACACAAAAACTTAATAAATTAATAATAATATATCAATCTCTTCTTTGGATAGAAATAGACTTCTCTTAAGGGAAAAAAACAATTTGTATAGACACAAAAGCCTAATATTGTATTACAGCTAATCAATTATATTGAAGATTATAATTAAAAAAAAAAAGGGTTTCTAACATTTTTCTATAATTATTTTTTCCTTCACTTTTTTTTTTTGTTGTCTAATACTTTTCTTTTATTTTTTTTCCCTTCACTTTTTCTCCCTATTTTGGTTAATCTATTACGCTTTTTTTTAGTAAAGGATAATTAAGATTTTTATCCATTTAGAAATTATAGGAGAAGAAAAATTATGTATATTTTTTCTTAAAATCTAAAAATTTTAAAAAATTTCTGCAATTTGATGAAATCAATTGGCACAACTACGGGTTTTAAACCCAACTTTTATTATATAGTATATGATATGATATAAATATATATATATATATATATAAAGTAGCGACGTGTATTAAAAAAACCAGCAATGTGTATGATATAAAATTAAAGTAACATTAATTATGTGTGTGTATATATATATATATATATATGTATGTATGTATGTATGTATGTATGTATCCTTTTTGGAGTGAAGTTTACTCCAATATGTAAATACCTAAATCTCATGATAACGCAGGTGTGCATTCTTTCTTCATTATTATTTTTTCACTTTTTTTAAGCTATTTTTCTTTAACTACAAATTTTTTAAAAAAAACTTCTCACATACATACTTAAATTCATGAATTCTGCACTAGAAATTGATAGACAGATTAACCCAATTCATAATATTAAACTTTTGTAAACATTTGTTCTCTTTTACAATAATTGGTTCAGGTTTCTGATACATACTCACATTTTCATCTCTCAAAGTGATAGAGGAAACAAACAGGTATATTCTTTGTTTTCTTTTCTACATTTATATCTTATTTTATGATTTGTGTTAATTTCTTAATTTTAATTATGAATAAGTTTGATTATATTCTTATATTAAATTTAAATGGTTTTTTTATAAGTTTTTAGTTGTCTTATATTCTTCAAAAAAAATAAAATAAAAAAGTTGATATAAATTTCACGACAAAGCTAAATAGATAAGCCTAAGAAACATTTGCTAATAATAGTTTTACCAGTATCTTAACATGATTTAAAAAAATAAAAATTGAATAGATTTAATTTATTAAAAAATAAAATAAATTAAAAGATTTGATATCAATTTGGCAGCAAAGCTAAATAGATAAGCCTAAGAAACGTTTACTAATAATAGTTTTATCAATAACTTTTTATTGATGTGATTTTAAAAAAATTGAATAGAGAGTTAATTTATTGTAATGATTTAAACTCTACTAAATTTTTTTAAGGGATTGGTTTAAAAAACAATTCAAGGTAATTAGCTAATTATTAATTACTATGTGCTAACTTCTAACTACCAAAACCCACAATTGAAATACTAATCCGTATGAGATACCACTTCCAAAGATTAATATCTTAGCTATTATATAGTATACATTGGTTTTTTATTTTTGGTCAAAAGAAGCGTTTCTCTCTCTTTCCCTGCAAAATAAAGGGATTATAATAAGAATTAGCTAGACAAGGGTAAGACTACACCACCTCTTTTTTTTTTTTTACTATAAATGTTGACATCAATTCTTTTTCATGCATATGCATAAACATATAGTGTGATTTTTATTTTCGATTATATAATTAGAATTCATTTAGCTATTATTTTTTTAATAAAATTATATTTTATGAGTTTATACTCACCAGACTTAAACTTCAAGTTTCAGTGTCTTCTCCCATACTTTTAAGGACAAAATAAATTCTCATGTGAGTCTCTCTACTTCAAAAATTTGAATGTTTTGTAATTTAGATTGTTCTTAATTATTGAATTGAGGTTTCCACTCAAATATGATTTCAATTGTTGTTTTCGATAGTTTTTAATTATTAAATTCAAGGTTTTTCCATTTAAATACATGTGATTAATTTAGCCTTAGAGTTCAATGTATTATTGAAAATCATTTTATATTTTTTTAGGTATCTCTACCATCTTCCATTCAATTATATATATATATATATATGTGTGTGTGTGTGTGTGTGTGTGTGTGTGTGTGTGTGTGTGTGTGTGTGTGTATGTATGTATGTATGTATGTATTTTATAGCACTAAATTGAAGAAAATTTATTAAATTTCTTTAAAAAAATAAATAAATTTAGTTGTTAGGTGCCATACAACCACTATACTTAAAGGAGACCTAAATTATATAACTATAGAATAACTCTATTAATATTAATCTATTCCAAAAAATGGAACATATCTCCATTAATTTGATAATTTCTACGTTGATGACATTTTAAAAAAAAAAAAATCTAATGTATTTCCTTATATCTATCAATCACGCTTTCTTTCTCTTCTTTTCTTTTTTTTTTTTTCATTTTTTTTATATTAACATTGATTAGAAATTATAATTTTAATAGGATTTAAACTATAATTATATCAAATGAGACTCAACAAATACATATCATTTTTAATTTCAATAGGATTTACATTTTATATCCAATGGACTCTACCAACATATTCATCCTTTAAAAAAAAATTATATAACCAAATTTGATTAGGAATCCATAACCCTATATTATATTATAAATAGCTTTTTTAGGGATTATTTGTTACAATTTCAACTTGGCTTTTCATTCCTATATTATATTTTAAATAATAATTTTTTTTTTGGGATTATTCTTCCAACACCACTCTGCTGTACAGTCACTTGTGCCTTCAAAACAAAAAGTATGTAAAGTTTTTTTTATCAAGTTTAATGTTAACATATATGATAGATATTTTGGTCAATTAGAAAAAGTTTGATTTAACATAAAAGGAAAAGAACTATAGAACGCGCAATTTGAAGAAAAAAAAATAGTGACTATATTAGACAGAGGCTTTTGGAGATTATTATTTTTATTTTTGGAATTCTTTACGTTCATGTGTATGTATGTATTGGGTTTAATTGAATCAGAATTATCTTTGAAACTTTAGTTTTAATTGAATAATGAAAATGGGAGAAGAAGTATGTTTCAATATTTGGAGTATTCTGTATATGTGTTGTTCTAGTTTAAACATGGTATTTGAATTGTTAAATTGTTAATTCACAGTTTCATTGTTCATCTATTAATCGTGAATAATAATATTGCTATTTGCAACCATCATGATATAGTATCAATGATGTGATTATTCTGAATGCTTTCCTTTAGAGTTTAGATAGAGTCTATTTTATGATTAAAAAATTTTATAGTTAAAAAACTTTTGAAATTACACTTTTTTTTTAAAAAAATATTGGATACATTGAATCTTAAATGACTTCTATCAAACTCCATCCTTTATGGCATCATTAAAAAGAAAACTCATATAGATAGGTACTAGGATATTATTTGGAACTATCATAATGAACTAATGTATTACACATGGTACGAATCTGATCTGACTGAAACATCCTATCCCATAAAATAAAAATTGGGCCTATAGTTATCTTCTCTTTGCAAAAAAAAAAAAAAAAAAAATGGTTAAATTCTCATTAATTGTGATAGTTCACTTTTAGGTAAAATAGAAACTCTATTAACTAAGTTTTAAGAAATTTAAAATTTTATTTCAAAAAATTTCCAGAACATTAGATTTTATTTTAATTATTTTAATAATTTTATATTGTAAAAGAATAAAATTTATACATTACATATAATCATTACTTCAGTTATCTTCTAAATGATGGAGGATATGAGAATGCAATTTGTGGATCTACTATCAAGATAACATAGATTAGATTGGTGGTGGATAGTAGATTTAATTGTAGTTGAGTATTGTGTGAAGTTATCATCATAGAATAGTCTATGCCGAGATGTGTTATGTGGAACCAATGATATTGAAGAAAAAAAAAAATTCTAAACCATTACATTGAACAACAAATTACTTATTTTCATTCATTTTAAAGTTATACATGTTTTTAAGTCAAGGCATAGACCTTTAAGCAAAATAAATACTTCTAATTTTTACTTAACTATCCTGTGCATTGCACGGGTTAGAGACTAGTAATTATAGTAATTGTATTTTGAGAGTTTTGGTAATTGACTGAGACTTAAATGTTCAAATATTGCTCAAAATATCTTCATGCTATTTAGATGGCAGATGGACAGACTTTCTCAACAAGAGCGGGAAAGATGGGTGGTGACGGTTTGGGCAATTTGGAATGTTCAAAATAAATATTGTTTTGAACAAATCCAAACTCACCCCAGGTCCATTCTTGATGGAGCACTTGGTTTTCTGCAGGAATATCAACATTTGGTAGCTGCTCAATCAAACAATTGAATGTGATCTGATTGCTTTTTGCATATCTGTTGTTTTTCTGCATAGTGTTGTTTTCTGCATAATTGCATGTTTCTGCAGAATAGGTCCGGTTCCCTTGTTTTGTTTCACAGGGTTCTTATGTACTGTTTCACATATTTTATTTAAAAAAAGAGAGAACTTGAGGAGATTTATCACTTTTATAGCACGCTCAAATTGGCCAAGCATACTTATTGTTGCAGGTGACCAAGATGCCACCTTGTCATTGTCGAGCTACCATGTCAGCAACTTACTCTGATGTGCCATGTCAGCACTATACTCTTCAATTGCCCCCCAATTCCCAGGTTGAGTTGCCATGAATGCTTGAATTCAGAATCTCATTATTTTAAGAGCATACATACCAGTGCTTCTAAAATAGAAAAAGTGGTGAAATTTACACAAATTTTCCCCAAAACTACTCACATCAGTAGGTGTATGTATAAATGTGCATATTTATTTTAGCAATTTGTTACAGTAATTGTGTATATTTACGATATGCCTTTACAATACATGTAATCTTTCAAACTTAGTGCCCCAACTTTTATGGGTATGCAACTTGTAAGTGTTGTGCTTTCACCGAGAATTCTTGATAGTATAATGCGATTATCAAGCTCCATTTTACAAGCTACGCGATTATCACGCTGAATCAACTCTATCATGCTTTAGGATATTGTATACCTCTTTTCACAACTTCAGGTTGAATATATTTTATAGGGTTTTGCACCTCTAAGTATACCACTTGATCTTGGCAAGAATTTTGATTGCTGGAAAACTGGTGATCAATATTCATATTTATCAAGTGAGGTGATCAATATTCACATTTATCAAGTCTGAGGTGCTCAATAATTTAGTTCATTTTTCTGAACAATTGCTAGTGAATGAATGAAGACACCAGTAATCTAACTCGACAAACATGTAAACTTCACAAGTTACACTGCTCAGTGCTGATAGTAACTGTTATAAATGAATATAATTGTCTGAAGGTAACGTCCTCACACAAAGAAAGCAAGCAGTCAAAAGAAAGTTAATTTGAAAGAGAGACAACATCAATGTACATTTTCTTCAACACTTTAACCCTTAACATGTTACTATAAAAATATGCAAATCGGAAAAACAACCATTTTGAGGTAAAAACATAAAATGGCTAGTATAATCATTTTACATCAACTTTAACTACTGCATAATATCAAATGCACACACCAAAACATCTGACAGTGTGATCATGCCATGTATGCAGAAAGGAATACTGTACATTAAGCTTACAAAGTTCATTTTTTGATTGGTAATCCATTCTCATTAATCACAAATTTAGAAGTTCTCATAGTTGCAAGACATTTATACATTGTACCATCATAAACCATCAGTTTATTGTTCATCAAAATTTTCAACTCAAGAAATAACCATCATGAAAAGAGAGACAAATTTCAACACCAGTGCTGCGACATATTTTCTCTCTTTCTTTTCCTCCTCTTTTCAGGCAACATCGGGCTCCATGTTGGGCATACCCCAAATCCCAAGCTCCTAAATTTTATGGGACCTATACAACACTTCCTAGAAAGGCCGCTGGTATCCGCCTATTTTAAAGAGACTATGGATAAATGCACTATCACTGATCAAAGGGATTTTAACATACTTACCAGCAAGAGCACACCTTACACACTCCAACATGATGAAAATATATAGGAATCCCACAGCTGCCCAATAGTACAACCCACATGTACCTTGGAAGTGTATAAGTGGCATGAAATTGCTTGACAGAACTACCACTTGCAGGGCCTGTTCCAATAAAAAGCCCATTGCCACATGGAATCTTAGATAATGGGGCCATTTTTTATTCTGCACCACTCCAAAGTATGCTAAGTAGAAATGTAGTATATGGAACCACCAAGGCAACCTCCTAACCGCTCCTGGGATATAATACAACAAATCCTCAAGGAATTCATGGCGGTCAAGTAAGGGTTGGACATAAGATGCTGTCTCAGACATCTGCAAAGCTAAAAGATAGGGGATACATGCAAAAATTCTCCACCACCATTCTGGCTTCTCAGTCATTTTTGGGATGCGATAACCGAATGGATTATCCTTGGATGCTTGCAAAGGCATTATAGATTTGCGTGGTCTGGCTAATAAAGGAATTCTATGCAACAGGCCACCTTGATTCCCACTTGAAAACTGGGATGATGTAGCAAAAAGGTTTGGGAATGAATTTCCTGCAGATTATACAATTGGGAATTAGAAAATATCAATGACCTTTGGGATGTCCCACATTCAACGATCTATTCAAGTATTCAACCACAAACAAACTTCTTAATAATATTTAGATATTCCATCTTAGTTCCCAGTGGATCTTGAACCCACATCCTCACCCTCCAGCCAATTATTATGGGAGAAGGAAGTGTTAGTTGAGCTATAGCTCATTGGCAGATATTCCATATTAGTGGACTACATAAGCAATATAAGATGAGTTAGGGAGGTAGAAACCCTCCCTTTCTGAATAATGTAGACTTTTGCTGGTAGATAGCTAAAGGAAGAAACGAGGGTTGTTCAAAGCCAGTTCCCTCCAGAAATTATGCAAATCAGTTCTCTATACGACGCTTATTCTGCCACTAACAATAAATAGGTTATATAAACCTGTATCATTGCACCAAAGGCTGCCTCAATGATTTGAACTTTAAGAATCAAAGTCTATCTAGTTAAAAGGGGAAGAGGAAAGAGATAGAGTTGAAATGAAAATTAACACACCTTTAGAACTGCATGCAACAAATGTGCGTCTAGCCAAGGGATTATGAGTTGTGAAGCTCTTGGAAAATTTTTGTAGAATTGCATCCTTATACCTGGTGTTAAAGGGGAACATCAGTATGAGAAGAACAACATGAAAACTCATTATCCAAGGGGAAACCCCCTCCTTTTACTATTAGACCCACCCCACTCCCGGAACAAGTTGAAGTTTTATTGAATGTTATCTGACATATGTACATCCTAGAGCATCTCTTTTTGTCCCTAAGAGGGGAGATTTCTGGAGACTCAAAAGCAATCATCTCCTAATTTTGCACAAAGATGCACACCTAGAAAAAGTTCAACCACTTTGCTTGTGTCTACACTCTCCCCTTAGAAACAAGTACTCTTATTAAAATGAATAGAAATGGATAAACAACCAAAAACTAAACACAAAAACAGGGGAAAATGTAGCATCATATGCACTAACAATCTAATCTGAAACAACTTTATGGTCATCTCTTTGCAACATCAAACTAATGATAATGTATTAGGCTCTTCAACATTATAAATATACATGTTTCATTGGCAATTAACATTACAAATATTGGAGCCTCAATCATGTGATGTTTACAAAGCTCCTACACATTACAACCAAGAGCAAGACCCCAATCCATTCAATTATATGATATATTATCATGATGATCCATATAGGATTAGATTTGCAGCCAAAACCCAACTTCTTGAAAATGCTTTGAATCCAGTGCAAAATAAGAAAAATTCAAAATGCTACTCATCTAACTACCTAAATTTCCTTCTACATTTTTTTTTCTCCCCAAGATGTATTCT